>NW_020837959.1:10268003-10570534 GCF_003676395.1 Aethalodelphis obliquidens
AGGGGAGGGGAGGGGAGGGGAGGGGGAGGGGAGGGGAGGGAGGAAGAGAAAGCAACACTGAAACAGACTAGAAACTCCTAATGGTAATATCCAGATTATGAATGCCCCTTGGTGTTCTTTGCAGCCAAGTTTTTGTCACTTGTTCAGAAAAATGAGTCAAAAATCAAAGAAAGGGAACATGCACTGAGTGGCTAACATCTAGCAGATATTTTAATAAACATTAAACTCACTAAATACTCAGAGTAATCCTACAATGGGGATGTTATTAATCATATTTTATAGATGCCAAATCTGAGGTTCAGGGAAGTTAAAATAACTGCTCAAAGTTCCACGGTTAGCAAAGGAGCATATCCAACCCTAGGTCGATCTGATTACCTCAACTGAGCCAGTTTAGATATTTGTTGGTAAATTCATTTGGAGGGAAAATACAATAACAAAGGTCAATATTTTATTGCAAAGCATGGTCACTGTAATAATTGGTGTGGTAATTCCATGATGTCTGGAGTTTTTAACAACGGGTAGAGTATCCATGGATAAGAGAAAGGCTTTGAAAGAAGGGACAGATCCCCCATAGAGCCTGATTCCACCAGCCCTGCACCTCTAACAGTGAAGATGTGCCTGATTGCGGGGGAAGGAGGAACTGCAGACCCCGTGGGATTGCAAACCACAGCCGGGTCCCAAGGGCAGCAAGAGGGAGGGGAAGGCAACCGCAGTGATTGGCTCACTGAAGAAAATTTCCCAAAGAGAAAGGCGAGAGGCGAAGATTACCTCTGTAACTACTCTCCAGGTATTCTGTGGTGGCCTCAAAAAGGGCTTCATAAAATAAATGAAGAATATAATTCTAAGCAAAGAATATTAGAATCTTAGAATATTAATCGATACCCACAAGCCTTGCCAAAGTATGTGTGTACGTTTTTAGTCTTATTTTTTAAACTTTCCACAAATTTTTCACAGAATAGAAAGCACTGCTTGCAAAGTAAAAGCTACTTTAGATTCTTTTGAAAAGCAAAATGTCTATATTTAAGGGGGAAGGGAGATGGTTTCTTGAGTACCTACTACATGCCAGCCACTGTACTAGAGACTTTACATACATTATCTTATTTGATTTTAACAAAACCCTGGAGACTATTATCCCTATGTTATAGATGAGGAAAATGAAGACTCAGAAAAGATAACTAACTGCTACTGCTTTGACAGTCAGCAGTCTCAGGGCTGGTATTTACACTCAAGTCCATGTGACTCAAGGCCTTTATGCTTTCCTCTGTATGCATTTATGTAAAATACTATTGCTGCAGTGGCTCAGAGAGGTTAAGTAACTTTTCCAAAGGTTAAGGACTGTATGTCTTCAAAAACTATTGTTTTAAATACAATGTTACATTATTGTTTCTCTACCACTCCCTTACCTAGCCCCGAACAAAATCCTGTTGGTAAATGCAGACAGTTAATTTTTACATCATTTTTAAAACCGAAGATAATTGAGGAAGAATATGATTGCCTATGTCCCTGTATCCAGTGTGATGGATGTTTCTTTTTTATAAGACAGCCCAGTCTGAAGAATAGAAAATGGTATAACTGTAACATGTTACTTATTATCTTCAAATACTAGAAGTAGGGTTCCCTAACAAATGGTCTTGCAAATTTATATAAAAAATAATTCACAAATGTTCTGTCCTTTGTATTTGAGATTTTCTATTTCCACCAAGATATGTAAGAAATAAAACACTGCGAAACCACATAACACTGTACTAAAGATGGAACTATTAAAAGAACTCCTGGAGTAAATCACATCCACAAAATTGTTTAAAATTATAGTATTTACATAAATGTAACAAGATATTCCTGAGCCACATTTCCATAATTCTCCCAACACGAGGATTTCCACAATACAGTCACAAGTCACAAAACATATATAATCAAGAACACAGATCAATTCCCAACAGTATGTTGGCCCGAATTTCAGTGAAATCTCTTTCTGACTTATTGTGAGCACGGATCAAAATATTTTTTTTAAGAACTGGTTTTAAGCCTTTGTCTATCTTTTTCACATATCTTCAATGGTGGAACATGCCTGACCTTTGAGTTTTAGAAACTGGCACAGTTATATAGAACTGAGTCTGGTGAATAAGATGGGAAAGATCACTTATGGCTTTCACAAGGCAGAAACATAAGCCTGAGACTCTACAGATTCTTGGATGGAATACTGAAACAAGACACCAAAAGAATTTGTGGGATATGTATTTTTCAGTGTGATGTATGGCTCTGGGACAATTTTAAGCTTCAACAGTCTAATTTAACTTGGTCTTTCCATTAAAGGGAAAGAGGAATACGAAGTTAAAGAGTATCTTTTAGGATTTTTATACAAATCAGGATGTTGGAGCAAGAGAAGCTTTTAGAGATGCAAAACCTGTGCCCATGAGCGAATAGCCCCCAAACCCCCTGAAGCACTTCATCCTAAATACAATGAATGACCAGGATTCTGGGAGAGATTACAACCCCCTGAAATGTAGTTAGAATTGTGGACATGGGCGATAAAAGCTGCCTTGATGATGAAGCATGCCAGACCCTCAGAGGACACACTAACTGGAAAACAGAAGAAAGTGCATTATTTTCAGGGTAAATTCAAGTAGCTCTTCTAATAAAATGTGAAGGTTTATGGATAATTTTTTAGAAAATAGTAGTAGTAGGATACATTTTTTTAAATATATAATTTTACTGTAGAGAATATGTTTTCATTCTTTCAACATATTTACTGAAAGCATACCATGAGCTTACACTGCAGGCAGAGTAAATCAAAATTACAATTACTGTGAATTACGGCAACTCTAGTTGATTAGCTCTGCTTTTGTGGTTAATATTATAAGCTTCTAAATCAAACAACTGCCCTATTAACATATTCAGTACGGGTTTTCACCTTACACTGCATTCAGACTTCGGGTTTAGAGAATTTATTTCACAAGTTTATGCCACATTTTCAGTTCACACCTCTCCTAAGCAAAATATGCAAACACACAGCTGCTCTAATAGTCTGACAGAGCAAGATCTACTCCACAGATCTCTGACTTCCACCAATAACCAGCAATGATACAAAAGGACCCTCGTGAAGAAAGCTATGTTTTCTTAATAATAACAGTTGTATAAACATAAGGTCTTCTCAGTTAAAGGGAAACCAACATCAAAAAGCAGTAAAACATAGAACCCTAAACCCCTCTTTCTTTGAAGAAACCCGTTTGAAGCGAGGTGTTTCTAGTTATGGGTGAATGAAATGAGAATTCAGCTGCAACAAACGGACATCCAGTCCTATGAAGGACTAATTAAATCCATCTGAGAAGCTGCATCTAAAACTGTCTCACATGTTTCAAAGTATGCACCAGTCTGCCTTTTGCAAAGCCATCAAAACCTTCAGCCACAAATGACGCACATCGAGGCTCTACAACAGTGCTGTTTTTATGGACTACAAAGCTCCATAAAAGGAATGTTAAGAGTTTACACTATTTCATTACTGAAAAATCAGAGTTAGGGCAGAACATGTTTACTTATCACTATCTGAAATTTCTCTCCGGCTTCCAACTCTAGTTTTGTGGATCTTCTCCAAGACCTCAAAAATAAAACAGGAGATGCATCAGTACTTAAAGTGCTTCATATACTTGTTGAGCAGAAGTGGTTAAAAAAATTAATACAAAATTAACCACAGTTGCACAGTTACCTTTTTCTTTCTGATACATAAAACCAGGATTTTGATGTTCTGTTCAGATCTTGAGTAGTTAATAAAAGCCAGCAGAAGGAGCGCAAAACTTAAAAAACTCATTGGTTTGACAAAATATTCCATTTAGTAACCATTATTTGGCCTACGAAGTGGTAGAAAAAAAGTTACACTCAGAATTTGGAATATTATCCCAACAGAATGAAACAGTCTTAGTGTCTATGTCTATCTTACCAAGCCTTTCAAACCTTCTATAATTGGTTTTGGGGAGCTCATATAATCATATTGAGGAATCACATTTTTTTAAGTTGTATCATAAATACATATATATATTCTTTTTTCTTAAGGAACACTATTAGATGTGACAGTAGGCAACAAGCTCCCTAAATAGGACAAAGTCAATACTTCAATTTTTTTCAATATATTATAGAGATAAAACTAACACCATCTGCCTAATTGCTAAACTTAAGAGTTTCTTCCCATTGCAGAGAGCTCAATATAGAGAGATGGGACTAGCCATCAGGAAACCCAGGGCTTCTGGCTTTGCTCTCTTTGATCACTGAGCAACCCTGGATGAGGCACTCAACCCCCAGGCCTAGTGTGTTCTCTGCTTTTCCACAAGGGGTTGGCCTAGGGGTACCAAATTCTAATCACTCCTAAAATTCTGTAATTTTTCTTTTTTCTTCAAACATGCACTTATGAAAATAATAAATAGATTCTGTTCGGAAACCTATGTACAGTTTTTCACACCACAGAAACATACTAACCCCCCAGTTCTCTGCTACCTTCTTTGTCCCAAGAAAATTCTGGGCATACCATAGCAATTTAGAAAATTAACTCCAACTCAAAGATGTCAGTTCAGAGGAAATTTCATAGCAGAGAAAAAATTCCTGGAAACAAATACACACTGCTACATTACTGACAGAGAAAAAAAACAGTTTAAAAAGAAATACATCTTTTTTTCTCTAAATACTGGTAATATTAAGTGGGTAGTTTTTTTTTTTTTAGGTAGCAACAAAAAAATTTTAAAGTCATTTTCTCTCTACCAAGAACATGATTTCAACCTCTTAGAGGGTAAATTTAAGGAGCATAGCCAATCTGATTAGTTTCAATTGTGCTCTTAGAAAAAGTTAACCATTAAAGCAAACTCAATATTATACTTGGTCATAGGTAAAAATCAGCACCTTGAATGATACCAAGAGATTAATCAACAGTGGAAACTACAGATGTAATGACTTCCTGTGAGAAAAAGGAAATAGTGTTAATATGGCATATTATTGTAACAGGAGGGCAACTGGTCCATTCAAATATGTTACCTGCCAACTTAAATTCTGTAACCTATTATTCATATTAGCATTTTACTTTGTCTTTTTCTAAGAGTGAGGAAATCTGAAGTACTGTAAGAATGTATCATTCAACACCTTCTTGTATCCTAACAAATGTTTAGCAGTTTTACAAATCTACATGTATTTCAGTTTTTGGTTTTTCCTCAAAAATGATTAGGTAACATTCTCTAAAAATGTACTTCACACTGATAAAGTTAGAATATAACTCTTAACAGAACAAGTTAACCTCTTAAGTTCAAGTGAACTTTACTAATAACTTCACTGAAAATTTAATGAAATATAAAATTCAAAGAAATATGTTTCAGTGTAAAGATTTTCAAAACTTTCAACCAAAATATGCAGTGGATATTTATCCTGCATTTAACCTACTCATAAAAGTGTTTTGTTTCTTCAAAAGCACACTACTGGTATACTAAGCAACTTTTTTAACAAAAATTAATGTTTTTCAAACCAACTGGTCTCTTGCAAGGAGGTGCACAATAAGACTGCCATCTCCCATCCGCTAAAGGAGGGGCGCAGTCACATGACCTGCTTTCACCACTGGAATGCGAGCGGAAGGATGCTGGCTGAAGCTCTAAGAACCAGTCATGACTCCCTATGCTCATTCTTTTCCTTTGTCAGGGCGACTAGCAACAAGACAGCCTGAGCCTCCTAGTAAGGATGCACCCCAGCAGACACACAAAGGACATCTAACATGTGTAAGAAACAAACGTTTGGTGTTTTAAGCCCCTGCAATATTAGGGTGATTGTTACTTGCAGGATATCCTACCCAACTCCGAATGATAAATGAAGCTGTGTTTTGAGTCACGTTACATCAGTAATGTGGGTTTTTCTTCTTTCCACCAAAGTCCTATGCGAGGAAAAAAAAAAAAACTAATGGTATATTAAGATTCATTTGAATCTGTACCTAATGTCAGTAACGTTAAATTGATCCTTTAGAAAATGATCTTTTACAAAACATCTGATCTGCTCATTCCTAGCTCTAGTGGCAGACTAAAGCTTGACAATTAAAACTCAGTTTGCAAATCAAAAATTGACTTTTACTGCTAATAGCATTTAATTAACCAAAAAGATTTTTCAGCCTATTTACTGCACAGATGAGTACTGTATTTACAAAAAGAATAAAACTGATTATTTTTTAAGGTCAAACCCAACTTTCTGCACTGTGTTCAAGTTCTAGAGTGTGGAGGACACCACATTCACTGCAAGCAAGCTGTCACCACTCAGCTCATTCTCCCATACGTCCCACAGTCCCACCGTCCCACCGTAGAAGGCGTTCCTCCCTCCCCCTTTTCCTCTCTTCTCCCCCCTCCCTCCCTTTCTTCTTCCCCTCCTCCCACCCCCCTCACTCAACAAATACTTCCTGAGAAGTACAAGGCATAAACAACAAGACAAGGTCCCCATCCTTATAAAGCTTATATTTTAGTGTGAAGAGATGGAAATTAATCAAGTGGGCAAAGAAATAAAGAAAATACAAAGTTTATGATAAATGCAGTGAAGGAATTAAACACTATCATATGATAGCAAGTAACTAAGGGGTCACTTTAGAGACCTAAGATCTGTTCCTGCTCCTCAGGTAAAAACAACAATGAAGACAAAACAAAACAGTAACCATAACCAAAAAACCTCTCAACTTCCCCAGAAACAGTAAGAGAATCTGATTTCAAACATGAGTTTACTGAAAATATGACACAAATTTATTCATTCATAAAGTGATCAAGGTACAGAGTCTATTAATTCTCACAAGATATCAATTTAAGCACAATTCAGGCTTTCTAAAAATCTGTCAATCAACAGTATTCTCTAGACCATACTTGTAAACTGCTCTGATAAGAGATGGCTAGAATAACAAACAACTCAGAACATTAGTACCACACAATAAATGCTGTGTAGCTGACTCTACATTTTAAATCTCTCTACTATCCATCCATTTTTCTCCCACTGCCATAATAACCATAGTTGAGGTTACTAGTACCTCCTACTTGCATTCTGCCTGAGTAGATGCTAACAGGTCTCCTTCACTCTGCCCTCCTCCAAGCTATTCTGCATAATGCAGGCAGATTGATCTTTCTCGCAAGCAACTCTGATCAGTTTCCTGAGGGAAGGCATCCTCTGGTTCTCCCTGCCCTCCAGATAAATCCAGACCATTGAACACGGCTCACAGATTTCCACATCGTCAGGTCTCTGCTTGCTTCATTACGGCCTTTTCCTTCACATATCTCCTCTCACCACCCTCCCTCCCTGCCACCAGGTCCCCTACCTTCAAGCTTTCCACATCCCAGCCGCATATCAATGCTTCCAGTTCCTCAGACACCTCACACAATCTTTTAGCCCTTTTTATACTTTGTACATCTGTTTTCAAACTCTGACCCCCGCCTAGCCCACCCTCCACCCACCTTCTGTAGGACTCAGCTTGGCCTTTATTTCCGCCCTAAGGCTGCACACAGCCACCTCCGCTTCCAGGTTAGGGCTCCCCCAGCTGTTCTCTGCAGTGCCCGCCTCCCCCTGTCATCACTCACTCATTGTTCTACCTGACACAGCCTTTGTCCTTGCCACCCTCCACAGGTGACAAATTCTACAAGGAGTCAGACATCATCTCTCCTGATTATTACTGATTCTCCAGGACCTATGTCATTTGAGGTACTTAATAAATAGCTATTAAACTATGTTACAACTAAATGATAAACATATAGTGGCTACAAATACATTGAAATTCATCTAATGGTCGAGTCACTCAGCAAAGACACTTTAACTGTTTGCTTCACCATTCATTGTATTCATAAATAAGTTTGAGGGGCCAAAAATATTAGGCCAAAATGAATAAAATAACTTCCAATAAATTTTTGTGGTAGAAATTTTACCCATAACAGACTACTAGACTACTATGGATTATTTATAAGGGCTTATAAAATTGAACTGAACTCAACCTGAATATCTGATGTCAACATTCAAAGTTCTATTCCAAATAAAATTCTTCAGAAAGTGGCTGAAACCAGGCGATAACACTAAAAATCACTTGAAGTCTTAATTATAGTATTTGCCAACCCTAATATGATAACAACTGATACCATTTAGTGATTTTCATTTCCAAAGTAGCTGGCTTTTATAACTTTTTTTTTCTTCATTCAGTCACATAAGAAGTTACTTGACTCTTGAGCACACCATGACTGCGTCATTCAAGAGGGTACAGGGCAACTGTGTACCCAATCAGACAAGCAGTTTTCCAGATTACATGAGCAGAGCCTCACCTCTTTATGAAATGCAGTCCTATGGTTCAAAAGAGCATTACCAGACCCACTGAACAAGGTGGCATTTAAAAAGTAAACAGATCAAGCTGTGCAAGGTTACTCTTCAGACTTGATTCTTCTACAACCTCGTTTATCTGAACCCTTCCTATCAGACATCAAGCTGATCTGGAAGAGTTCGCTTTGAAAGGATATTCTTGGGAGTTCCCTGGTGGTCTAGTGGTTGGGACTTGGCGCTTTCACCGCTGTGGCCTGGGGTTCAATCCCTGGTTGGGGAACTGAGATCCCGCAAGCCACGCAGAGCAGCCCACACCGCCCCCCTCCCCCGCCAAAAAAGAAAGGATATTCTTTAGCCTGAAGTAAAGAAGTCACATTGAAAAGCAAGTTAGTTTTGGACCTTCTTCCTGAAACCAAGAGGAAGGGAGAATAATTCCATTCTACCAGTGATGTTTCAGGACCAATGAAGTTACTACGAATTCTGGGACACTGAGCAAAACTTCTGGAATGAGCTCTCACTACCTTTTGCTATTTAGCAAAACATACACGTCTCTAACTCTTCTATGTAGTCATCTCTCTGGCTAGTTTATAGACCTAAAGAAGGAAAAATGAGAGGCTACTGGAGGGGTGTTCAAATCTACTCTGACTCAACTTCTTTTCTCCCACCCATGGTACAGTCCATTCTTTGCTTTTTCCAGTTTCTTAATTCAGATTAGATCAACCTCTTAACACAGCCTATTAAGTGATCTCCAGCAACTACCTCCAAGTTCAGTGTGCTAGCTAAAGGAGTTCCAGTAATTGCACTTGAGGTACTTATATGTGTAACACCAGGGTTCTTTATTCAATGAGCCAGCTGCCCATCTACTTCCCTGGATGGCCCAAGCATTGCAGAAGTTTCGTGGTAGGTGACTAAAATTCCATTATTTCAACAGTCTCATATCGTCCAGACCCTTCCACTGCAAAGTTTTGAAACCCCCTTTTTTGGGGGGGAGGGGATATTCGGTAATACATATACAGGGTTCAAAATTCAAAAAGTACTAACAAGACATCTATTAATAGTATATGGTATGTATCCTTCTTACTTCTGTCATGGGGTCAGCCATCCAGCTCCCAATTCAAAGGCAACCACAATTATTAGTTTCTTGTGGTTCCTTCCAAAGATATTTTATACACATAACAAGCATAAACATATACATTATTTTTTACACGAATAAAGGTATACTGCTTCTGTCACTTAATATATCAGCACATACGGAATATTCAAATCCTTTTTTTTTTTTTTTTTTTTTTGCGGTACGCGGGCCTCTCACTGTTGTGGCCTCTCCCATTGCGGAGCACAGGCTCCGCACGCGCAGGCCCAGCGGCCATGGCTCACGGGCCCAGCCGCTCCGCGGCATGTGGGATCTTCCCGGACCGGGGCACGAACCCGTGTCCCCTGCATCGACAGGCAGACTCTCAACCACTGCGCCACCAGGGAAGCCCTCAAATCCTTTTTAATGGCTATACAGTAGTTCAAGAATATGGATGTACTTACACACACTGTAAGTATGTACTATACTTATTTAATTATCCCATTTTGATGGGCATTTCAGTTGTCTCCAGTCTCCTGCTGTTACACACAATATACTGCTATGAACATACTTGTGTACCTCCCACATGTGAATATATCCTGTAGTATAAATTCACTGTCAAATTGTTCTCCATGGAGGCTTTTATCAATTTATACACCTACCAATAATATATGTGGGCCTATTTTCCTACAACCTAATAAAATTAGAAATTATCAAAATTTTCATGTTTGTCAAAATGTAGGTGAAAAACAGTATTTTAACTTGAATTTCTCTGTATAGTTTAGCACATTTTGTCATTGTGCAGAAGCCATTTATATTTCCTTTGCTACAAATCATCTTTCAACATTTTTTGCCTGGGTGGTTCGTCTTTTTCATATTGATTTGTAAGAGTTCTTTATACACTAAGAACACTCCCCTTTTGTCACTAAAATAAGCTACAAACTTTCCCTCTGGTCTGCTGACTTCTGTATTGGCTTTACTTATGATGGTTTTATAGTTTTAGCAGAAAAATTTAACTTTTTTTTTTAGCATTACCTTGACTTATCTTCTCAGTAATTTTTTTCTCAAATGGACAAGTAATTTTATCAGGAAAACAAATGTTTTTGCCAAAGTGAAAGAATTCCATTTTTATACATTATATGTTTCCATTAAAAAAATCCATTAACAGAAAATATTTTCCTCAAATAGGATAATATTTTTTGTTGTTTTGTCTAGGACAGCTTTAAAAACAGGGGGGAAAAAGGTCCAAGTGAAAAAATTACCTAATAAGAGAAGTAGATAACATGATCATAACACTGAATTACTGTCACAAGAAAAAAAAAAATTAAATAAGTATTTTAAATATAAAATATTGCATAACTTTGAAAACTTGCTTCAATTTTCTATCATTTATCATGCACTATAAGTAAATTTTCTAAATAGGATTACAGTCTTTTATTATAAGCCTCTAACAGTACTATGGTATTCATTTTATTATTATTATTTTTGCCGCTCCGTGTGGCATGTGGGATATTAGCTTCCCAACCAAGGATTGAACCCTTGCCTCCTGCAGTAAAAGTGCGGAGTCCTAACCACTGGACCGTTGGGGAATTCCCCACTCTGGCATTCATTTTAAAATGCTACTACAAAAATGTTCTTTTCTTTTTCTGTTTGCCTACTGTACACTTAAGCCATAGATAAATTTTTATTAAAAAGTCTACCATAGATATAAATGTAATAGTTATCTGACTTTGTTTGCTATTGTCCTTTTTATGTTCAAGAATAAGAGTCTATTCTAAAAATTGACCATAGAGGCAAAGGGACAGATATAATAATGTTTTTTCCCTAAGAAGGGTATTTGAAAATTATTTCTTTAGAAGAACAACCAAGATTCTTACCATGTCCCTATACAAATTCCAGTAACTGCATGATTTAGCATTACTCTCTACAAATGGGATAAAAGAAACAGATTATGACGTATAATGCAGGTATAAACTCTACTGAAGATACATTTAAGGTTCTTTTCATTAATATTTGAAAACATAAAGAAAATGTTAATTTGTGCACAAGATTATTTATTGGTATACGTTAAGTTCATTTAATTCTTCATCTTTATGAAAATGTTACACAAAAATACTTAAATAGCTCTACTTAAAACCACAATTTCAAAATGTTCTCTGAATATCAAAACAAACTCTGGTGGAATGTTTTCTTAGTCAAGAAATCTAGAACAAAATGCATGGTGGTAGAACAAATGGGAAAGGGTTGGCTATATTAGAGAAAGAAAAACCTCAAACAATGCGTATATAATTATTTCTTATAATGCATCCATATGTAATTATTATTTTTTATTCTTATGTTCATCACCATATCCTTTCTTTGAGAAGAAAAATATAGGTTGGTAATTTCAATGATATGACTACTACAAAACATTTCCCTCCCTCCACCACAAGCATCTAAAGTTGAGACAACTTTACATCAACCAAAATGAACGTTATTGAAACAAAATGAAAGCACAAACAAAACCTTTTAGATGCAAAAAATCTTACCTATTTCAAACCTTGTATGGCTCTAAAAAATTATTACTTACTTGGAGAAGACTGTAAAATCACCACTAAAAATCAATATTTTGAATTTTAACATAATTTGAAAAATACGTTAACATCTACAAGAGGTAATAAGATACTAAAAATGCTTTCTGACAGTTACTCTTACCCAGTATCTCTAATTGTATATTTTGTAAAACTGTACATTGTGTGTGTAATACTGTGTGATTCATTCATGTCCTTGCAATGCCTTCCATGCTTCCTTTAAATGGTATGACTTGAGCCTCAATGTTCAACAATCACAAAGAAAATTCCTCTCATCATGTGACAAAACTGTTCTGGCTAGAAGTAAGTGTATTATTCCTTATATTAACAAAGATTTATCCACGTCTGACAGAGCTAATTTTCCATGTCAGTGCTACTATTTCTCAGAATTTTCTCTAGCAAAACTACTTTGTAAAGTTAGATACAGAGAGGTACTAGTTCACAGGCCTTGGAATCATACTGACCTGCGTTTAATCTTAGATTCTACACTCCCAAGCTGTGTGACTTCAGCTACCTTACTTAGTATTTCTGAACCTCAGTTTCCAACTCTTCTGTAAACTAAGGCTAATAACGTCTACCTTGTGGCTTACCACTATCCCATTTAGAACAACATATGTAAAGTGTTTACCACAGTGCTTGAGACAAGGAACATACTCAATAGAACAGACCACAGTAATCAGTTGCCTCATGAAAATACCTTTGAATAGGCTAAAGTAAGTATCAAAACCAATACTACAACTACAATAAGACAGGGAAATCCTTTTCTCACTCTACTATTTCTGGAAAATAACAATAAAGAAAAATACTCCCATAATAAAAAACTAAAATTATCTATAAAAGATGTCTGATTTTTCAACAAGCTTTGCTCTCCCGTGCCACCATGTCCCAATGTTTTTCCTCACCTTCTTATACTCTGATTTAGAGGCAAGTTCTGGCTTATGTATAAATCATGTTCTAAATGGTTATTCATTAGTCATCTCTGCCATCTGGAACTTCTTCATCTCCTCCTACATCTTTTCTTTCCCCCAGGCAGCTGAGTCCTTAGCTCTCTCTTTCTCACGGATTTAATTACTAATTAGTTGAAGGCACCTCCATTAAAGCATTTATCTCTGTATTTTAATCACTTTCAAGTCTCCTTCACCATCATAAGCAGAGACTGTTTACGTGGATATCTCTAAGGTAAACTGCCATTAATTCATCTTTTCCCCCCCCCAACGCAATACCATGTTCATATTAGCAAATTTTCACTGCTTCCTTGGGATGGATATCTAGATGTAGAATTACTAGACTGGAGAATATCAATGTTATCAAATTATTTTCAGAAAGGGTAAACAAACATATACTATTTAATTTGTCTTTTAGTTGCTGACATCTAGCCCGATAACTATTATTTGGAAAGATTATTATTTGAAATATTATTTAAAAGGTAAAATATATCCACCACAGTGACAAGGATATAAATAAGTCTAAAAATACTTACTTAAATATTCATGATAAAATACTCATGAGAGAACTGAGTCAAGGTTCTGGATAACCCAGATGTTTAACCTTTTGAGGAAATGCGAGATTGTTTTCCAAAGTGGTTGTACCATTTTACACTCCCACCAACGGTGTATGAGGGCTCCAATTTCTCTACATCTTCATCAGTATTTGTTATTATCTGACTTTCTTATTATAGCCATTCTAGTGGGTGTGAGGTGATATCTCATTGTGGTTTTGACTTGCATTTCCCTGACGACTAATGATTTTGAGCACCTGTGCATTTGCTTATTGGCAACTGGATATTTTCTTTCAGAAATGTCTGTTTAGGTTCTTTGCCTATTTTTATATTGGGTTGTCTTTATTATTAAGTTTTAAGTGTTCTTTAAGTACTTTAAATACAAGTGCTTCACTGGATATATGATTTGCAAATATTTTTTCCCATTCTGTGGTTTGTCTTTTCAATTTCTTGTTAGTATCCTTTGAAGCAAAGTTTTAAATTTTGACAAAGATCAATTTATCTATTTTTTTCTTTTATTGCTTATGCTTTTGGTGTCAAATCTAAGAAACCAATGCCACATGCAAGGTCATGAAGATGTACCCCTATGTTTTCTTCTAAGTTTTGTTGCTCTATTTACATCATTTATCCATTTGGGGTTAATGGTTTTTTTTGGGGGGGGGGCGCTGTGTTGGGTCTTAGTTGCACCACGCAGAATATTCACTGAAGCATGCGGGATCTTTTGTTGCGGCATGCAGGCTTCTCCCTAGTTGTGGCATGCGAGTTTTCTCTTCTCTAGTTGTGGAGTGCGGACTCCAGAGCACGTGGGCTCTTTAGTTTGTGGCACGCGGGCTCTCTCGTTGAGGTGCGTGAGCTCAGTAGTTGTGGAGCGCAGGTTCAGCTGCCCCGTGGCATGTGGGATCTTAGTCCCCCAACCAGGGATTGAACCCGCATCCCCCGCATTGGAAGGCGGATTCTTTACCACTGGACCACCAGGGAAGTCCCTTGGGTTAATTTTTTTATATTAACTCACTACGGCGTAGGGACCCAACTTCATTTTTCTACCTATGGATACCCAATTGTTCCAGCACCATTTGTTGAAAAGATTATACTTTCCCCACTGAATTATTTTGGCACCTTCGTCAAAAATCACTTGACCATACACGTATGGATTTGCTTCTGGACTCTCATTTTTATTCTATTGATCTGTATGTTTCTTTACGCAAATACTACACTGTCTTGATTTCAAGACTATTTTGTAATAAGTTTTGAAAGGGGGAACTAAGTTCTCCAACTTTGTTCTTTTTTTCAAGATTATTTTGGCTATTCTGGACTTCTTACATTTCTATTTGAATGTTAAGAGTATCACCTTGCCAATTTCTGACAAAAATAAAGCCTGGATTCTGATAGGAATTACACTGAATCTGTAGACCAATTTGGGAAGCACTGCCATCTTAATATTTAGTCATTTAATTCATGAATATGAAATGTTCTCTATTTATTTGGATCTGATTTTTCAATAGTTTGTAGTTTTCACAGTATAGGTTTTGCATTTCTTTTGTTAAATTTACTCCTAAGTATTTTATTCTTTTGATGCTCTTGTTAATGAAATGGTTTCCATAATTTTATTTTTGGATGGTTCACTGAAAGTGCATAGAAATACACTTGATTTTTATATATTTATTTTGTATCCTGTACCCTTGCTAAATTTGTTTACCATTTATAGTAGTTTCTTAATGGGTTTCGTAGAATTTTCGACATACAACAACATATACTCTGCATATTTTATAATATTCAGCAATTATAGTTGGTTTGCTGCTGTTCCAGAAGTGAATCTTTGCCCTTTAACTTTTTTTTTTTTTAATTTATTTTTGGCTGCCCTGGGTCTTTGTTGCTGTGCACAGGCTTTCTCTCTAGCTGCTGAGAGCAGGGGCTACTCTTCGTTGCGGTGCGTGGGCTTCTCATTGCGGTGGCTTCTCTTGTTGTGGTACATGGGCTCTAGGCATGCGGGCTTCAGTAGTTGTGGCGCACGGGCTCACAAGTTGTGGCTCGCGGGCTCAAGAGTGCAGGCTCATCAGTTGTGGCGCACGGGCTTAGCTGCTCCACGGCATGTGGGATCTTCCAGGGCCAGGGATTGAACCCATGTCCCCTGCATTGGCAGGCAGATTCTTAACCACTGTGCCACCAGGGAAGTCCCACCATTTAACTTCTAATATAAATTTTACCCATACAAAACTTACTTGAAGTTGAAAGAATGAAAGGATTGTGACTGTAGTTTAAAATGGTAGCAAACTTTTATGCCTACCAAAAAGTTACCTTTTGACCTTTCTATAAGAAGCAGAAAAAAAAAAAAAAAAATTTAGGAAAATAAACTGAGTTTTTTAAAAAACCAAAGTATTATTTTCCTTGACCTTAATAATAAATGTTATTTTAGATCATTTAGATTTTTCTTCATAACCATTAGCACAAAAATTACATTGATATGCCAAAATTCAATAGTCTAAAGATTCTGATTATTCTTAAGCAGCAGTTTACAAGGTCCGTAGAAAAATGTCTATCAGGGCTTCCCTGGTGGCGCAGTGGTTGAGAGTCCACCTGCCGATGCAGGGGACATGGGTTCGTACCCTGGTCCGGGAAGATCCCACATGCCGCGGAGCGGCTGGGCCCGTGAGCCATGGCCGCTGAGCCTGCGCGTCTGGAGCCTGTGAGAGGCCCGCGTACCGCAAAAAAAGAAAAATGTCTATCAGTGGATCACTGTAACAAAGAATATCTAATTCAATATCGAGGATCATATATAACTTTTTTCTAGTTTATTAGTAGTTAACATGAAATATTGGACAAAAAATTTTTTTCAGTGCATGTACAGTGCTCATTTTTTCATCCTTGGGAAGGCCAAATGCCTAAGCTAATTTTCTTCACATCAAGAGTACTCTGACATTTTTCTTCAAAGTGAATTGTCTTCAATATGAATTTAGTCCATCATCTTTAAGATAAACACATTATTCTTTTCTTTTATCCTGAACTATTTTGAGCAGTTTTGTGTTATGCAGAATAAAAGAGAAGTGGAAAACATCTTGGGAATCCAGAAGGGAATCATGAAAATATTATAGATAAAAAATCAATTTATTTTTTACATTTATGAGTTTATCATTTTAATAAGCTACATAATATTTCAACTTTGTATTTACCAGGTCGTATACTTCTTAATTCTGCTATTCATTCTGACACTTGTATTCAGTTAGAATAAAAACCTAGAACACATAAAATACTTTACCTTCTACTGCTTCTTCATTGCTTTCTTTATTTCCCCAAATTTTCATCCTCCCTACTTTAAAACTTTTTTCACTAAAATACTAATTTGCATTGGTTTGTATCAAATTTGTAATGAATTGTGACAAAAGGTGTCAGAATTTTCTTCCTTTTAAAGGCTAAATAATATTTCATTTCATGTATATAACATATTTTACTTACCCATTCACTTGTCACTGGACCCTTGGCTTGCTTCCACCTCTTGGCTATTGTGAATAAGGCTGCTAAACATGAGTGTGCAAATATCTCTTCAAGACCCCGCTTTCAATTTTTTGGATAAACACCTAGCAGTGGAATTGCTGGATCATATGATAGCTCTACTTTTAATTTTTTTGAAGAACCACAATACTGTCTTCCACAGCAGCTGCACCAAGAGTGCACAAGGGTTCCAGTTTCTCTCCTCCTCACCAGCACTTATTATTTTCTGGAGTTTTTGTGGGGTTTTTTTCCTTCTTTTTTTAATGGTGGCCATCCTAACTGCTGTGAGTTATCTTCAATTATAGTTTTGATTTGTGTTTCCTTAATGATCAGCAATGTTGAGCATCTTTTCATGTGCTTGTTGGTCATCTGTATATCTTCTTTGGAGAAATGTCTATTCAAGTCCGTTGCCCATTTTTAAATCAGGTTGTTTCTTCGGCTGTTGAGTTCTTTATATATTCTGAATAATATGGAAATATATCACATATATGCAAATATTTTCTCCCATTCCATGGATTGCCTTTTCACTCGTTGCCTTTGATGCACAAAAGTTTTAAATTTTGATGTAGTCTAACTTAAGTATTTTTCTTTTGCTGCCTATGCTTTTGATGTCATACCCAAGAAATTATCATCAAATCCAACATCACGAGGATTTTCTCCTATTTTCTTCTAAGAGTTTTACAGCTTTAGCTTTTACATTTAGGTCTTCAATAGATTTTGAGTTAATTTTGCATGAGGTGTAAGGTAAGGGTCCAACTTCATTCTTTTGCATGTGGATATCCACTTTTCCCAGTACTATTTGTTGAAAAGACTGTCCTTTCCTTATGGAATGGTCTTGGCACTCCTGTCAAAAATCACTTGATTATTGGGACTTCCCTGGTGGCAGAGTGGTTAAGAATCTGCCTGCCAATGCAGGGAACAAGGGTTCGAGCCCTGGTCTGGGAAGATCCCACATGCCGCAGAGCAAATAAGCCTGTGCGCCACAACTACCGAGCCTGCACTCTAGAGCTGGTGCTCCACAACAAAAGAAGGCACCACAATGAGAAGCCCTCGCACCGCAACAAAGAGCAGCCCCTGCTCGCCGCAACTAGAGAAAAGCCCGCACACAGCAACAAAAACCCAATGCAGCCAAAAATAATAAATAAGTAAATAAATAAATTTATTTTTAAAAAATCACTTGATTATATATCCAAGGGTTTATTTCTGGCTCTCAATTCTATTCTGTTGGTCTATGTGTCTGTCTTACTAGTATACCACAGTTTTGATTACCACAGTTTTGTAATAAATTTTGAAATCAGGAAGTGTGAGCTCTCCAACTTTGTTCTTCTTTTTCAAAATTGTTTTAACTATTTGGGGTCCCTTGAGATTCCATATGAATTTCTGGATTTTTCTTCTATTTCTGCAAAAACTCAGCTGGGATTTTAATAGGGATGACACTGAATCTGTAGATCGCTTTGGATAATATTAACATTTATAGCAACATTAAGTCTTCCAATACATGAACATGAGATGGCTTTCCATTTATTTGTGTCCTCTCTAATTTCTTTCAGCCACATTTTGTTGTTTCCAGTGTACAAGTCTTTGTCCTCTACGTCTTAAGTTTATTCCTAAGTAATCTTATTCTTTTTGGTGCTATTGTAAATTGAACTATTTTTGCTTTGTGTATTTTTAAATCTTACATAAATGGTATCATTAAGTATATATATTTTTCACAATTTTCTTTTTCATTATGATTACGGTACGTGAAATGTTTCACTATTATTATGGCACACTGAAGTGTAACAACATGTACAAGAAAGAAACATGAAACCTTCAGGACAGCTGTCACAGCTAGGGAGGAAGAGGCAGACGGGATGATGTAAAGAAGAGATTTAGCTGTATCTAGGGGTGTTTTTCTGTTGTAATAGGAGACCTATAGAGCAGATTTGTACATTTACTATATTTTCCTCATTTGAAATACCTTATAATTTTTAAAAAGTTTTTAATAAAAGAACTTTAGAAAACATGAACACATTACTGTGAGGTAAACAAATGTGTACTACTTCTTGGGTCATTAACCTGGACTGTCACCTCTAGACTGATTAATTTTCTGTTGATGTGGCAGAGGGTGACACTATTCAGCTTGTATCCTTTCATAGTACTGATGTCAAATGAAGCTCAGCCCAAATACAGTTAGGAAAAAGGGCTATACTATCAGTAATACTCCATTTTTATTAGGTTTGATGCTTCTGATAGTAGCTAAGCCAATACATACAGGAAGTAGTTTTTGATACTATATATCAAGGTGGATATTTTCCAGGGAAATTTTTAATGCATTAATTTTGATGTGTTTTTTAAATAAACCTACTTTCTTCATGAGCTAAAAAGTAAAACAGGGGGTAATTCTACAGGAAAAATTCAAAAGACACCACTTGAGCTGTCAAGCCAATGGTCTCTAGCTTTCCAACACGGAATCTGAAACAAGCCCAAAGAAATAACAGCTCTAAGAAGTAATCTGGGCAGTTTTCTTATTAAGGCAAGGCACTGCTTAGAGAAACATTGTATCAGAGTATCAGATTAAGAATAACACTTCAGTGGTGACTCAGTACAGAACTGAAAATTATGCTAAAGTCTACATTTTTGTAGAGTTAACCTTTCCTGAGGAAAATGCTACACTATAATATTTTTTACTATTCAATACATATAATTTGTTACTCAACCTGATGTACAGTTAAGTGTCCACTTACAAAGCTATTTTTTAAAATAATCAGATAGAAAGGAGGAACATAAAGAATCACATAAATTCATACAGAATGTATCATAAGACCACTGTTTAACTCTATCATAGTTTTCGTTTTAAGACAGTTGAGCGAAATATCTTTTAGTAACAAATGCTTTAGCAATTTTGGCATACAGAATGAATCACAAAATTTAAAGACAACCAAGGAGACCACCCTTAATTCAGGAATTAATCTCATTTACTTGTGACTCTGATGATCACATAGAATGTCACCTTCTCCAGTGTAACAGCCTCATACTTAACCTAGCACACGGTAGGCATGTAATAAGTATTTGCTGAATAAATGAATTCTCATTAATCCTTGATGCAGTGTTTTCTACCTGGGATCAAGAATCTGCCATATACTTCGAGGCTCTCTGGGTGTTGTTTCAATGAAATTATATTATTTTGATTTTCATATCCTGCTTAAATCTTTTGATGAAAAGTCATTTTCCCCCCAATAATATGACATTTCAATGCAACTTAGCCATGAGAGGAGAAATGTAGATTAATATTCATTATACTTATATACTACATATAATGAACATATAATATTCATTATACTAACTATATAGCAGCTTCTGTGGGTTCATGCTGAAAGTATAAAAGGACCCAAGTTATAATAGTAACTCTTGGGAATTTCCTGGTGGTCCAATGGTTAGGACTTGGCACTTTCACTGCTGGGGCCCAGGTTCAATCCCTGCGGGGAACTAATATCCCACAAGCCGTGTGGCCCAAATAAACAAATAAATAAATAAATAAAAATAAAACAGTAACTCCTCATGGTATTTTTCTGGCAATCTTAAACCACAGAATTTAAACATGTCATTCATACCACAGAAGATCAATCTTAAACTAAAGCAGTTCTGTCATGGATACTATCCAAGGCGTTTAAGTTCTTCTAGACAAAAGGAATGTCACTGTCAGGTAAATTTAGCCTAAAGAATGTCTCACAACATGAAATCTCAAGAAAATGTTATATGATTCAGATTACTTGTTTTAAAAGAAACACAGGGCTTCCCTGGTGGCACAGTGGTTGAGAGTCCACCTGCCGATGCAGGGGACACGGGTTCGTGCCCCGGTCCGGGAAGATCCCACATGCCGCGGAGTGGCTGGGCCCGTGAGCCATGGCCGCGGAGCCTGAGCGTCCAGAGCCTGTGCTCCGCAACGGGAGAGGCCACAACAGTGAGAGGCCCCCGTACCAAAAAAAAAAAAAAAGAAACACAGCTATCATACATTTGGAATTATCATTAAAGATGCTCTTCTCTATAACAAAGGCAAAAGTATTACTTCTCAATAACAAAAGAAAAATGAATCAGGTGTCAGGAAGTGGGTTTAGAATGTGGCTAAGTCTGGGAATACATTTCCTCTTTAACATAAGAGACAAAAATTTCCATTTACATTCAGCTTCCTAAAGAAGATGAAACAGATACATAGCTATGTCGTAGATTCAAAAGATAAGACTCATGGAATATGTTAAAAATTGTTTTAAATATTCACAGGTAATTTCAAGATTATCAAAAATAAAACTCACAGAGAATGTTGGCCCACTGTTGGATGCTACGACAGTATAAACTTCATCATGCAATTTTACTGAGAGCTCCCAGTTGGCCACTTGTGGTTTTACAATAGGCACTCTGAAGTAGAAAGAAAAGAAAAGAAAAAGAGTTAGTAATTTTATATTATCCTCTCTCAGTAAACTGATTTTCCTTTGACATTAAGTGTGCAGAGTAAAACTGCCAAACACTGCATTTCAGAACATTCTATTCTTGGAAAAAAGCTTTAATATGGAAACTAGAGAGATTAAAACCAAAAAAGCACACACACACACACACACACACACTCCAAAGACAACAGCAGTCATTCTGAAATAATTGTGGTACCATCACCTCGTCTATGAATTTGAGCTGCTTAATTTTGACAGTCCTTCAAAAATTAACCTCCTTTAACCAATGTTAATTTCTTTTCAATATTTGGTCATTGTTCAAGACTGTTTTTAAAACCTTACAATGCTAACCTTTACTTTTTTTCAGGTTGAGTTATAATTTGTATGCAAAAAACTGCACATGTATACAATTTGATGCATTTGGACATATTTATTCACTCATGTTACCATCACCACAATCAAGGTAATAAACATATCCATCACCTCCAAAAGTTTCCTTGTGTCCAATTGTTTTGTTTCAGTTTCTTGTTTGTTTGTTTGTCTGGGTGAGAAAACAACATCAGTGATGCTAGTCTTAACACACAGGTCTTTTCCTGTGAATGATCAATATTACGTGCTCCAGAAAAATTGGGACAAGCAGCCAACAAAAAACATTTTTGGAATACAAATGTTTCTCCCCAATTTTTAAAGTAACAAAATTTTAATGATTTCTGAATTAACCTAATTTAAGTATGGCATATTTACATTATTTATAGTTGTGAAGTAATACTGACTAAGCACTAAACATGCAGTATCAAGACTCTGGCTTAATTCTTATTTCTAAAAAAATGTTGCAGGCTACGTTTTAATATAACACCCCCCTGAATTTCAAACGAGTCTCTGCGTAGTCAATAAAAAAAAGTCATAGTCAAAAAAATTATGATTAGAATCAAATCACCTCTAGTCACGATGTCTAATGGAGGATGATTAATAAGTTTAGGTGAATATTTGTATGCAGCACACTACTTACTGAATTATTTTCTGAAGATGAAGAAAATGTTTTTAATACTACACAGATAAAAATTAAAGTTTAAAAAAATGCATAAACAAATCAAGACTAATGAACACTGTAGGTCTGGAAGATTCTTTTTTGGCAGTTTGAAGAGGATTGTTTCAGAGGACAGAGCTTCACGCATGAGAGCTTGAAAGAACAACAAGGAAGGAGAGAAGAGGGACAGGAAGTGGGGGGAGAGAGAGAGGGAGAAGGCATATGGGGCAGAGAGGAGGGAAAGGAGGAGGGTGACTCTGCGATCCAGGTTGGCCTCTGTTGGCATCTTGTCCACAGGGCATTTGTTTGTTCATGTTTGTCTCCCCCATTGGCCTGTGAGCTCCTAAAAGCCCAAGATCATGCCTTATTTTATATCCCCAAACCTCAGCACAGGCTGGGGAGAAAGGGCTGAGGGGAAAGTGGGAAAGAAGCAGTGGAGCATCCACTAGGTGCCAAGCCCCTCACAGGAGACACCGTGTCTCCCCAGGGACACATTGTGAGCCACTGAAGGAGAGAGAGCCTTGAGCTCCCAGGCTCCCCCGGGCTGCCTGGGACTGTGTGGATGACCTCACTATGCTCACCTGGTACAACTTCAAATGAGGTTAACACCTCATCCTCTCAGGAGTACTGCGATGACAGAAACAACCTCATGGCTACATTACTGTGCAGCCTGGCTTTCTGGACTCTGCTATCCTCGATAATTAGATCACTCTCCTGTTCAAGACTGTTCCGTGGTTTTCTATTTTACACCAGGTTAAACCTTAATTAATCAACCTATCATTCAAGTTTCTTAAAAAATAAGTCCCCACTCTTTGCATTTCATTTTATTTCTGATTATTCTCTGACTTGTACATCTGGCTGGGCCAAGGCCTGAAATTCCTTCACAAACCAAACTGAGCCAAGCTGTCATGAGTGGGGTAACCAAGCACAGTGGCTACAAGCTCAGGCACCAATGACTTGCCGAAGTTGGCAGAAAACCCAGCTCCGTCATTAATCAGCTCTGACCTTGAGCAAAAGTCTGTTTCCTTACGTATAAAATTAAGATATAATAGCGTCTGCATCATAGTGATGTATTGAGGATAAAATTAAATAATGCATGTAAGTGTTCATTTTTATTACGATGATATACTCCTATACTCTTGTTCTCCCCCATAACTGAAATCCCATTAAGGAAACTTTAGATTCCTTCTCTCTGCTTCTCAAACTAACAGATTTTTCAAAAAGAATATTTATCTTCCTCACCTAATTATAGTACAAACTTCAGTGATCTCCCTTCTATTTAACCTCTAGTATACGCTTAATACTTTTCACAATTCAGTGGCCCAATAAGTCTTTCAAGTAAATGTGGAGCCCAATTTCCCAAGAGGCTTCTTGGGAAGTTGTTGATCCTGACATCCTGTTCAAAAGCAGAACACATTTTCCCACAGAAAGCAATCTTACAGATGGTGGCGAGATGTAGTCGCCACTCTTTGGAACCTAACTACTATTTATTTTTCCACTGTTTTATTTTGATCCACATCTGTTTCATATGTGTTAGAACCTGCCCCAAGAGGACCTGTAGAGAGAGCATAGGCTCTTCTGAGTTGAAATGCTGAGGTCTGATCTCAGCCCGTTCTCTTACTAGCATTGTACCAGGAGCTCATTCAATCCTTTTGAACCAGAATTTCCACACCTGTAAAATAAGGATCAGAGCAGAGTTGGTGAGATAACAGGGGAAAGCTGCTGCTGCTTCTGAGCATACGACTCCTGAAGCAGCACTTTTCTAACCATATAGAAAGAGGCTTCTCTGTGAAAGCAAGACCTTGAGACACTAAGAAAAGACGGACAAACTGTGGAATCTCTTTATATGAGTTCACTCTTCTACAAACAAAGTTTGCTATGATTCCTTCTGGCTTTACATAAGTTTGAAAGTAGTTTGTTTTGTTTTGTTTTTGAATAAAATGTATGGGGTTGGGCATATATGCCCAATATAAATATCAATAAGCTCTACAATAGAAATAAACTATAACTATAAATAAAGATAATAATATATATCAACCTGAAAGTATATGTGCTCTATTTCTGCAAAATTACTGAAACCAGATTAACAAGAATTATTTCAAAACAATGAAATTAAGTCCACCAGCACAAACATGTCTATAATGATAATAATTACCTAAAGTTATATTTTAAATTTTAAAAAAGAATTATATTTCTTCACTAAATCCAAAATAGTCTCAAAGAAGATTTTATGAACAACTCGCTGAAAGGGGGGGTAGAGGTGGGAGTCTTGGAGCTTTACTCAACTCACTGTAGTAATGATATACAGAAAACAGCCCCCTCTACTGAAGTGTCTGTCTAGTGAAACAGGCTGCCATCTGATCAAAAATTTCATCTATGTGACTTATTAGTTAACTGGAAAGCTGATACCATTTAAGCTACTACTTCAAAAACAAACAAACAAACCAGTAAAAAGGAATTCACATAAACAGCTACTCACAAAGCAAATCAAATAACAGCTCTTACCCAGACCTGTCCACTTTGATTATCATCAGTCAGCCAAAATGAATATGCTCAATTAAACTAAATTTTTCTACATTTTATGGTAAAAAGCTGTCAGCTGACTGTCACAAATGTTAATGCTAATACATTTAAACTTATTGGAATATTTTACTCAAAAAGGTGCAAGGAATACTAACTCAAGTATGTTGCTATTGCATGTCATTTGTTAAAGCAGATTTTGTGTAAACATAACTAACAGCATCTTTAGTTATCAAGGATTATAAGCATCTCAAAACCATAGTGTCAGACACTCAGAAATGCTGGTTTACAATTGTGCCATTACCTATTTAGGAGTGAAATACTGAGTTAAAACAATGTTAGTGGTCAAAGAATCATTAAGCAATCCTTCATCATAACTTTCACAGTGGGTGGTCTGTAAAATGATCAAGAATAATATGCTGCATTCCACGGCTGCAGAGGTCAGCTTCTGCATACAAATCTTTGCAGGAAGAAAAAGGCCTTCAGAAAAGTGGGCCATTCATCTGCACCAAGTTCAGAGAATTTCCAGCATGGTGAAAAGATATGTTATGCAAGCACATAGATGTATTCAGTGGGGGTAGACAGAACCAGCTACATGGAGACTACAAAGGAGCCCTCCCATGGCTCATGAATAAGTCGAGGAAATGATCAGAAAAAAAAGGAGAGAGATGTTTAGACAGATGGCCCACTTAAAATGCCTGAGACAGGGCATAAGCAATTTTAATGAAACTTTAGATCTAGCGTATGAATTGTGTCTTATTTCCTCCAGGAAAAAAAAAAAAAACCCAAAGAAGACAAAAATTCAACAATTCGCTGAAAACCCCACTTTTAGCAAGTTGGGATGGAGGAAGAGTTTTATTAGTGTGATAAATTCACATAAAATTCTTCACAGAGCCATCAGCTATCAAAATGAATACACAAAGCATGGAATGAACAGATTAAAAGAATTTTAAACAGAAGTCTACTGCCAAACCAAACAAAAATCTAAGCCTTATTATGTGAGAACTTACAACACTCCAACATTAAAGTTCATCACTGCAGAAGAAAGATAAAAGCAGCATTTTCAGAGAACCTCTTCAAAGCTAGAACTTGTCATAGTGGAGGAATAGACTTCAGACTGTATGCAGTTTAAAATGTGTACATTAGAATGTAGGACACTGTGTAGAAGAATGTGTATCACAAAATAGTGCTAGAAAGAGTTAAGGAACATTACCAAGTCTGGAGTCTTAGCATTACACAAATGATATCTGAATCTACAAATGGATAGTATGACTTATAATCTTAAACAGATTTTAATATTATGCAAACCCTATTTTCTTCTTCCACCAGTAAGGGTTTATGGTTCTCAATTTGAACTTTGGACACAACTAGTGAAGAAAGACAATGATGGTGGTGATTAACCATCACCCCGGCAGGCCCTAGAGTCTGACTGATTGATCACTGACCACAAAAGCTACATGACCTTTACAAGTTACTATACTCCTTGTGCCTCAGTTTCCTTGTCAGTAAGACAAAGACAATAAGAATACTTAATTCACGTGTTGATTAAATGAAGTAAAAGGTATAAAATGGTTAGACTGGTGCTTGGCACATAAAGGCTAAATAAGAGACACTATCATCATTATCATAATTTGGTGCAATAATATCTGAAGTCCACCTCTATTATTTCAACAACCTGTTATTCAATATTAATATACAATTTACATACAGTGAAATTCAAAAACCTTAAGTTCCATCATTTATCTTCCCCACAACAGTTCAACAATAGTGTCACATAAACAAACTTCAAAAATATGCACTCTCGTGTGTGGTTTTTGCCCACTATAATTCTTCTGAGGTTCATTCAAGTTGAATCATTCATTCTTTTTCGATTGCAGAGTAGTACTCTACTGTATAATACAAGCATACTAAAATGTGTTCACCCTTTTGTTGTTGGGC
The DNA here is from genome assembly GCF_003676395.1 of Aethalodelphis obliquidens. Taxonomy (NCBI): domain Eukaryota; kingdom Metazoa; phylum Chordata; class Mammalia; order Artiodactyla; family Delphinidae; genus Aethalodelphis; species Aethalodelphis obliquidens. The sequence goes on from NW_020837959.1 coordinate 10,294,825, forward strand.
ATTTGGGTTGTTTCCAGTTTGGGACTCTTATGGAACAAAGCCGCTATAAACATTCTTTGTACAAGTCTTTTTTGAGGACTTACGTTTTCATTTCTTGTGTGTAAAAAATCTAAGAGTGGAAATTCTACAGTGAACGTATGTTTAATTTTACAAAAACTGCCAAACTGTTTTCCAAAGTATTAAAACATACCTATACTCCCATCAGCAATGGAGTCTGCTCCACAGCCTTGCCACCATTTGCCTGTGTTAGTCCTACTCTAGCCAGACTGGAGGCTGAGAAACCACAACTCTTCATATGCATTTCCCTTAGGACTAATAATGTTGAACACCTACACATTAGTGCTTATTGGCCACTTGTATTCAAGTTTTTGCCCATTTTGTATTAGGATGTTGGCATTATTATTACCGATTTGCAGGAGTTCTTTACTTCAGATAGAAAGCCTTTGTCAGATTTATGTATTATTAATATGTTCTCCCCCCTGTGGCTTGCTTATTAATTTTCTTAAAAAATCTTACCTTCAGGAGAATTTTTAATTAAAAAATTAATTTTTAATCTTTTACAGCAGTTTAAGGTTTTCAGAAAACTTCAGCAGGAAGCACAAAGATTTTCCTAAACATACCCTCACTCACCCCACCCGACACAGTATCCCTGTTAATTAACATCCTGCATTAGTGCAGTACATCTGTGACAACTGATGAACCAAAGCTGATGCATTATTATTATTAACTAATGTCCACAGGGATCACTGTTTGTGTTGTACATTCTAGGGTCTGAACAAATGTATTAGGACATGTACCTACCATTAAGGTATCATACAGAATAGTTGCACTGCTCTAAAGAATCCCGTGCTCTACCTATTCAACCTCCCATCCTTACCCCCACCGAATCCCTGACAACCACTGATCTTTACTGTCTCCACAGTTTTGCCTTTTCCAGAATGTTGTACAGCTAGAATCATACGGAACGTAGCCTTTTCAGATTGGCTTCTTTTCGTTTAGCATTATGCATTTAAGGTTCTTCCATGTCTTTTGTAATTACAGAAGAAATATTCTTAAAGCAAACGCCATCATGCTAGAAGATACAATGATGTCTCATTTTAATTCCTAAAATTTGAACTTCTTTTACACCATCAGGAAAATAAATTCTTAAATATAACATAAATAATAATTTTTAAAAATTATAAACAGCTTTAGTGACATAAAATTCACACATCATAAACTGAACTCACCTGAAGTGTACAATGCATTGGTTTTTAGTATATTCACAGAGTTGTGTATCCATCACCACAACCAATTTTAAAACATTTTCATAAACCCAAAAGGAAACTTTGGACCCATTAGCGGTCATTTCACATTTCCCCCTCTGGCCTATGCAGCTACTAATGCACACTCTATTTCTACACTTTGCTTATTCTAGACATTTCATATATAATGAATCATAAAATTTGTAGTCTTTTGTGCCTGCCTTATTTCATTTAGCATAGTGTTTTCAAATTTCACTCATGTTGTATGAAGTATCTCATTTATTTTTATTACTGAATAATATTCCATTCTATAAATACACCGCATTTTATTTAACATTATATATCTATTAATCACTTCATGGACGTTTCCACTGCCTGCTTATTATGAAAAATGCCCACTATGAACATTTGTATACAACATTCGTGTGGACATATGGGTTAATCTCCCGTGGGTATATATAGCTGAGAGTGGAATAGCTGGGTCATGTGATGCTGTCTTACATTTTGAGAAACTGCCAAATTATTTCCAGGTTTGCATCATTTTACTCATAAATTTCCACCTGGAATGTATAAGTGTCCCAATTTCTCCACATCATCAGCAACACCTTGTTATTGTCTTTTTGATTATAGTCAGCCTAGTGTATGTAAAGTGGTATCTCATTTTGATTTTGATTTGCATTTCCCTAATAACTAGTGATGCTGAGCATCTTTTCATGGGCTTGTTGACCATTTGTATGTATATCTCCGCTGGAAAAATTTATATTCATTCCTTTGCCCATTTTCTAATTGGGTTGTCTTTTTTATTATTGAGTTATAAGAATTCTTTATATATTCTAGACAAAAATCTCTTATCAAATACATGATTTGCAAGTATTTTCCTCCATTCTGTAGGCTGTCTTTTCACTTACTTGATGCTGTCCTTTAAAACACAAAAACTCTTAATTTTGATGCAATACAATTTATCTATTTTTTTTCTTTTGTTGCTTATGCACTTGGCTCTTACATAAGAAATCACTGACTAACCAAAAGTAACAAAGATTAACTCCTATGTTTCCTTCTAAGAGTTTTGTAGCTTCGCTCTTAGTTTCATGCTTTTTTTAAAAGTTCATTTTTGTGCACAGTGTAGGGAGGGATCCAACTTCAATTTCTGACATGGAGATATCCAGCTACCCCAGCAGCATTTATTGAAAACAATTATTCTTTACCCATTGGATTGTCTTCATAATACCTGTTGAAATCAGCTGATCATACTGTAACAATTTATTTCTGGACTCTTAGTTCTATTCCATTGATCAACACATCTACTATTCCTATGCCAGTACCACACTGTCTTGATTACTGTAACTTTGTACTAAGTTTTGAAATTGGGAAGTATGAGTCCCCCAGTTTTGTTCTTCTTTTTTGAGATTGGTTTGGTTATGCTGAATCTCTTGCATTTTCGTACAAATTTTGGAATATGATTATTTCTGCAGAAAAACACAGCTGGGGTTTAATAGGGATTGCATCAAATCTGTATGTCAGTAATATTAGGTCCTCTGATCTGTGAATGTGGGATGCTAACCCATTTATTTAAATTGTCTTTATTTCAACCATTGTTTTGTAGTTTTCGGTACACCAGTCTTACACTTCTTTTTAAAAAAATTTTGTGCTTAAGTATTGTATTTGGTGCTTCTGTAAAATAAAATTGTTTTGTTAATTTTATTTTTGGTTGTAACACCGCTATTGCATAAAAATAAAATTGATATTTATATATCATTCTTATATTCTACAACCTTGCAAAAGTCATTTATTAGTTCTAATAGGTTTTTTTGTGAATTCCTTAAGATTTTCTACATACAAGATCATGTCACCTGCAAACAGAGATAGTTTTACTTCTTCCCCATCTTGATACCTTTAATTCTTCTTGCCAAATTGCCCAAGCTAGGAACTCTAGTACAATGTTGAAAAAAGTAACAGCAAATTTCCTTGTCTTATTCCTGACCTTAGCAGAAAAAACATTCAGTTGTATACCACTAAATATGATGTTAGCTATGGATTTTTCGTAGATGGCCTTCATTAGGTTGAGGAAGTTCCTTTCTATTCCTAATTGGTTTTGAGTGTTTTGGTTTTTTCTTTTTTACTAGATTTATTTATTTATTTTGTCTGCATTGGGTCTTCGTTGTTGCACACAGGCTTTCTCTCTAGTTGTGGCGAGCGGGGGCTACTCTTCGTTGCAGTGCACGGGCTTCTCATTGCAGTAGCTTCTCTTGCTGTGGAGCATGGGCTCTAGGCACACGGGCTTCAGTAGTTGTGGAACGCGGGCTCAGTAGTTGTGGCTTGTGCGCTCTAGAGTGCAGGCTCAGTAGTTGTGATGCACGGGCTTCATTGCTCCGCGGCAGGTGAGGTCTTCCTGGACCAGGGCTCGAACCCGTGTCCCCTGCATTGGCAGGAGGATTCTTAACCACTGCACCACCAGGGAAGTCCCTGGTTGAATTTTTTTATCATGAAAGGCTGCTGGATTTTGCCAAACGTTTTTCCTGCATTTATTGAGATAATTCTGTGATTTTTCCCCTTTACTCTATTAACATGATTTGTCACACTGATTGTTTTTTGGATGTTAAACCAACTGTGTATACGTAGGATAAAACTCACTTGGTTATGGTATATAATCATTTTATATATTCATGAATTTAGTTCGCTAGAATTTTGTTGAGGATTTTTTGCATTAATATATATGAGGGATATTGGTCTTCAGTTTTTTTTTAACATCTTTATCTGGATTTGGTATCATGGTAATACTGGCCATGGAGAATGAGTTGCAAATTTTATCCTTCTTTTCTATTTTTGGAAGAGTTTGTGAAAGATTAGTATTAATTTCTTTCTAAATACTTCACTGAATTCACCAGTGAAGCCATCTAATCCTGGGTTTCTTCTTTCTAGGAAATTTTGTGATGACTAATTCAATCTCTTTCAGGTCTATTCAGATTTTCTATTTCCTCTTGAGTTAGTGTCAGTAGCTTGCATCTTTCTCCAAATTTCTCCATTTTATCGAAGTTGGCATGCAATTGTTCTCATTATTTCCTTATAATCCTTTTAATTTCTGTAAGGTCTGTATGTATAATCCCTATTTCATTACTGATTTTAGCTATTGGAGTCTCTTTCTCTCTTGGCCAGTCTACCTAAAAGTTTGTCATTTCTGCTGATCTTTCCAAGGACCAAATTCTGCTTTTACTGATCTCTTCTATTGTTGTTCTGTTTCTATTTCATTTATTTCCTCTCTGATCTTTAGTATTTTCTTCCCTCTGCTTGCTTTGGGTTTAGTTTGCTCTTCTTTTCCTATTTTCCTAAAGTGGAAGATGAGGTGACTGATATTAGATCTTTTTTAATATGTGTTTACAGCTCTAAATTTCCCTCTAACCACTGCTTTAGGTGCATCCCATAAGTTTTTTTTTTTTTTTTTTGTGGTACGCGGGCCTCTCACTGTTGTGGCCTCTCCCCGTTGCGGAGCACAGGCTCCGGACGCGCAGGCTCAGTGGCCATGGCTCACGGGCCCAGCCACTCCGCGGCATGTGGGATCTTCCTGGACCGGGGCACGAACCCGTGTCCCCTGCATCGGCAGGCGGGCTCTCAACCACTGTGCCACCCGGGAAGCCCCTCCCATAAGTTTTTGAATGTTCTGATCTTGTTTTAATTCATTTCAAAGTATTTTATAATTTCTTTGTGATTTCTTCTTCATCCTATTAGTTATTTAGGAGTGAATTATTTAATTTCCACAAATTTGTGAATTTCCAAAATTTTCTTTTTTGTTGATTTCTAATTTCATTCAACTGTGGTTGGAGAACATCTGTAAGATTTCAATCTCATTGAATTTATCAAGGCTTGTTCTATGGCCTAGCATATGACATGGTTTATCTTGGAAAATGTTAACCATGCACTTGAGAAGTTGCATGTTCTCCAGTTGAATGTCCTGTTCTAAATGGATAACTATTAGATCTATTTGGTTTACAGTGTTGTACAAGTCTTCTACTTCCTTGTTGATCGTATCTAGTTGTTCTATCCATTACTGAAAGTGGGGTATTAAAATCTCCAACTATTATTGTTGAATCGTTAATTTCTCCTTTCAGTTGTCTCAGTTTTGCTTCATATATTTGGGGATTGCGTTATTGGGTAACATATACATTCAAACTCATTATAGCTTTCTCAAGGATTGATTGTTTTATCATTATAAAATATCCCTCTGTCTCCAGTAACAATTTTTGTCTTAAAATTATGTTGACTGATATTAGTATTATTAATAATAATTATACTAGTATTACAAACATAGTATGTCTGATAACTTTCTCCTTTTACCTTCAGCCTACTGTGTCTTTGAGTCAAAGTATATCTATTGATGAAAGCATATAATTTGATCTTTTTTTTTTAACGACCTTATTGGAGTATAATTGCTTTACAATGGTATGTTAGTTTCTGCTTTATAACAAAGTGAATCAGCTATTGATCTTGTTTTTTATCCCCTATACCAATATCTGCCCTTGACTGGGGTGCTTATTCTATTTATTGATATGTTAAATATACTTCCTCATTAAGCAGGATTTATTTTTTGCTTTTACATTTACTTTTTGCTTTCTATCTCGTATCTTTTTTGTTCTTCTATTCCTACATCGCTGTCTTCTTTTGTTTAAATAGATATTTCCTAGCGTACCAATTTAATTCCCTTGATGTTTCATATACTATTTTCAAAAGCTATTTTCTTAGTGGTTACCTTAGGGATTACAATTAGCACCTTATATTTAGCCACCATAGTTTGGATTAATGCTAACCTAATTGCAAAAGGATATAGAAAATTTGCTCTGATATAGCTTTGTTTTCCCTACCGTTTGTCTTCCTGTTGTCATACAAATTATATCTGTACATATTGTGCGCCTATCAACTTAGAACTATAATTACTGCATTATGCAGTTGTCTTTTAAATCAGACAGAAAACAAAAAGATTACAAAGTAAAAATACATTTATATTGTCTTTTATATTTACTGATGTAGTAATCTTTAACCAGTGCTCTTTTTTTTTTTTTTTGGAGGGTTTTCATTTTTGTTTTTAATGACTAACATTGCTTTTTGTCACTTGGTAACCAGTGCTCTTTTTAATTCACATGTATTTAACAGTTTCTGTTTAATGTCCTTCCATTTCACCCTGAAGAACTTCCTTTCATATTTCTTGTTGGATAGGTCTGCTAGCATTGGATTCTCTTGGGCTTTGTTCAGAATGTCTTGATGTCTCCTTCATGTTTACAAGACAGTTTTGCTGGATATGGCGTTCTTTATTGACATTCCTTTTTTTTTTTAATTCTTCAGCACTTTATATATACCATCCCATTGTCTTCTGGACAACCTGGTGATGTCCAGAAGAGAATGTGAGCTCTTAACCTTATTGAGGATCCCATTTACATGATGAGCCATTTTTCTCATGCTGCTTTTAACATTCTTTTTGGGTTTTGACAGTTTGACTATGCTGTGTGTAGGTGTAGATATCTTTGAGCTTATTAAGCTTCGTGTTTTTTTTTTTTTTTTTTTTTTTGGCGGTACGCAGGCCTCTCACTGTTGTGGCCTCTCCAGTTGTGGAGCACAGGCTCCGGACACGCAGGCTCAGCAGCCGTGGCTCATGGACCCAGCCGCTCCGTGGCATGTGGGATCTTCCCGGACCAGGGCACGAACCCGTGTCCCCTGCATCGGCAGACAGACTCTCAACCACTGCGCCACCAGGGAAGCCCTAAGCTTCTTGAATGTGCAGATTAATGTTTTTCAACAAATTTGGTATGTTTTCAGTCACTTTTTTTTTTTTAATAATTCTACGGCATTTCTATTTATTGACTGATTGATTGATTGGCTGTGTTGGGTCTTCGTTTCTGTGCAAGGGCTTTCTCTAGGTGCGGCGAGCGGGGGCTACTCTTAATCGCTGTGCGCGGGCCTCTCACTGTCACGGCCTCTCTTGTTGCGGAGCACAGGCTCCAGACGCGCCAGCTCAGCAGTTGTGGCTCACGGGCCTAGTTGCTCCGCGGCATGTGGGATCTTCCCAGACCAGTAACCCATGTCCCCTGCACCGGCTGGCAGACTCTCAACCACTGCACCACCAGGGAAGCCTGCAGTCACGCTTTCCTTAAATATTCTTTCTGCTCCTTTACCTTTCTTCTCTTCTGCTTCTGGGACTCTCAGCATGTATGTTGGTATATCTGATGGTGTCCTAAGGATCTCTGAGGCTCTGCTCATTTTTCTTCAGTTTTCTTTCTGTTCCTCACACTGGATAATCTCAACTGATATGTCTTCAAATTTGCTGATTGCTTCTTCTGCTGCTCAAATCTACTGTTGAGTTCCTCAGTGCATTTTTTCACTGTGGGAACTGTAATTTCATCTCTAGAATTTTTATTTGCTTTTTAAAAAAAATCATTTCTATCTTTTACTGATATTTTCTATTTAATGAGATATGATTGCCCTACTTTCCCTTAATTCTTCATATCGGGTTTCCTTCAGTCCTTTCAACAATTTTTTTTTTTTTTTTTTTTTGCGGTATGCGGGCCTCTAACTGTTGTGGCCTCTCCCGTTGTGGAGCACAGGCTCCGGATGCGCAGGCTCAGCGGCCATGGCTCACGGGCCTAGCTGCTCCGTGGCATGTGGGATCTTCCCGGACCGGGGCACGAACCCATGTCCCCTGTATCGGCAGGCGGACTCTCAACCACTGCGCCACCAGGGAAGCCCCTTTCAACATATTTTTAACAGGTTATTAAAGATCACTGTATAATAAGTACAACATTTGGGCCCCTCTTAGGCAGTTTCTATTGACTTTTATCCTGTGAATGGGCCATACTTGCATGTTTCTTTTTTTTTTTTTTGGCGGTACGTGGGCCTCTCACTGCTGCGGCCTCTCCCGTCGCGGAGCACAGGCTCCGGATGCGCAGGCTCAGCGGCCATGGCTCACGGGCCCAGCCGCTCCGCGGCACTTGGGATCCACCCGGACCGGGGCATGAACACGCGTCCCCTGCATCGGAAGGCAGACTCTCAAACACTGTGCCACCAGGGAAGCCCTGCATGTTTCTTTACATGTCTTGTAATTTTTTTTATTGAAAATGGGTCATTTAGATAATGTGGCACACCTGCAAATGATATTCTCGTCCCCTCACCAGGACAATCTGGACTTTTCCTCTAGCCATCTTCAGAGTTGATAATTATCTGTTTAATGTCTACATATCTCACTCTATTTTAAGCTTCCTAAAGGGCAGAAACTGTTTTATTATTACTCTAAGCCCAAGCATCTTATCACAAGGAGTACTATTTGTTATCTTTGGAACAATTTAATAACTCTAATTCTAAAGGTAGAAAGTTATCATTATAATACATATTCAGGAAATTACTCTAATGACAGAAAGTGACCTTTGTAAAGTAGATGATCAGGATATTGGTCATTTAAACCAATGTTATCTAGATTCGGGGCTGTTACATATGAACATTCAAGGTATGAAATTAGTCTGACACACTGTGAGAAAATAGAAATCCCAATGAGCACTAAATCATAAACAACTTTTTTAAAAAGTAAACTAAAAAAGTGGTTTAAAAGAAAAAAAAGGCAGCTTAATTCAGAGTTTATCCTACAGATTAATGTGAAAACTTCAGTGATTGTAATAATGGAAAATAAGGATACTTAAATAGCTACTATGCTAACATTTTTTAAAAATAACAATGTTTTCAAACAACATGGGTTACTAGTCTCTGCCTTTCCTTTTCTTACACATTTCTTTATATTTCTCAGAATATTCCAAATTTCATAAAATTTATTCACAGAACAAATTTTACTGAAACTATTATTTGGGATAAAGTTGAAAAGGTAGCTCTGTAAGTAGAAATTCAAATCTATTCAAATCAAAGAATCAAGATGTAAACACAATGCATTTTCAACGCTCACTAATATATAATACACACGCAGAAAAAAACATTTTACTGAAAAATCATGTAATGTCTTCAAAAGATATATTTCTCCATTTGTACCAATTCCATTACTCTTGCATTTTTACCCAACTCAAAATCTCTCTAAACCACCTTTAAAGCTTTTTTTGAAACAAGGCTGAACATAAATACAAATATTCCTCCATTACCTATATAGCAAACTGCCTTACACAGATCAGATCACTTGGATTTTTAATAATAATTTTTGAATTATGTAAATTAATCATTTGACATTTTACTATGAATGCAGTGATAGTGTTGATTTCATTTCAATTCCAAAATCAAGGATTTCATTATCCTATAAAACATATCCAGAGTTCAAAGTATTTAAGGGGGGTTAAACAAAATGCAAACATTTAATGCAATATTAAGCATGTGAAATAAAAACTTGATGGCCTAAAGAAAGCATGCTATGCTGTTACCCTGGTGACACGTTAAAAAAGGGATTGTGAGCTGAATAGCTCTATGATATGAAATTAAAATGTTTCACATTGAACAATCCAAAATGAATTGGGAAAGGTTAGAGTAGAGGAGAGAGAAATCAATTCTCCAATGGCAATGGGTGAATGGGAAAGAAGTATGAATAGGATTTGCCAGTGGGGTGCAACAGCTGCCAAATATCCTGCAGCCAAAGAATTACAATAATACTGATGAAGTGTGCAAGAGCTTTTGGAATCATTGCAGGGAACAGAGTAATTCTCCTTCAATAATGGGGCTATTCAGTCTTCCATTCAGCTCTTACAGAATTAAAAAAAAGAAAGAAAGAAAGAAAGAAAAATATTTTAAAACGTAGTATTTAGCAAAAAGTGTATAAATATGACATCCACTTAATATTTTGCGCTTAGTCTCAGGTTTCTAAATAGTCCAAGACACAGTCATATTAAGTAACTGAAAATATCACAACAGAGATATTAAAAAGTAAGGCTAGCGTAAAGGATGATGACGGAATTGACATTTTCTTTCCTCTTGGCGCTTTTAGGGGACTTACTTGCTTAAATGAAAGTAGATATTTCCAGAAGCATATTATAGCTATGTATGTTCATGAGCATACACCAAAAGTACTGTTGTTAATTATATACTTAGTTATCAGAACATCAATTTCATTGTCATAATGAAGTAGATTATCTGAGAACATAAATGAAACAAGTATGATATAAAAGTTGTCATTTGTTGTCACAGACGGTACAAATGTGTTAATAATTTGATATGTCCTTTTAAATTCAGAAATACTTAAGTAAAAGAATCAATATGCACTGTCCACAGTACTTGCTCTTCCTTGGGAATTACTTTCACATGGCTATTTTTTTTTCTGTTTCTTTCCCCAGTTATATTTCATTGATTATGATCATATTTCAAAACCTTAAACTTTTATCATCTAACTGAAAACTTAATAATGGGTGAATGAATTATAAATCTAAAACCAGGAAACATTCTTTTTTAACAGCAGGGAAAAAACACACACACACAGATAATTGCATCTGTCAGGTAAAAATCAGTAAAAAATTGATTCTCCATTTTATCAGGAAGCCAGACGAGGAAAGAAAATACCATACAAATGTAGACACAATGACTGTAATTCAAGTGACTGCACTTTCCCATTATGCTACTGTGACTAAAAGAGTTAAACTGATGGCAGGCTATGTAGCCAGTCAAGATACTAGATAATATATATGTTCTACTCAGTAGGAGCTCAAAGTGGTGGTTGTACACTGACTCCATACACCCAAAGTAATCCTCCACAAAAGTGAACGCTACATTTTTAAAAACCTTTCAGGGCAAAAAAAAAAAAAAAAAAAAAAACCTTTCAGGGCTTCCCTGGTGGCGCAGTGGCTGGGCATCCGCCTGCCGATGCAGGGGACACGGGTTCGTGCCCCAGTCCGGGAGGACCCCACATTCCGCGGAGCGGCTGGGCCTGTGAGCCATGGCCACTGAGCCTGCGCATCTGGAGCCTGTGCTCCACAACAGGAGAGGCCACAACAGTGAGAAGCCCACGTACCGCTAAAAAAACCTTTCAGACTGAAGTCTTTCATCAGTATTATCACAGGCCATAGTGAAGGTGTTCCATTTCCTAAGTCTTTTAACTTCTGCTCGAATATCAAGAGAGAAAATAGAGGGTTTACGTAGAAACCAGAAAGTAAAAGGGTCAGCCTCATGCAATCCAATTAGGATCAGAGCTGAAAAAGATTTCAGGAGGACTCATCCAATCCAACACTGCCATTTCTCAGAGGAGGAAACTGAAGTCAAAAGTTGAAGCATTTTGCACAAAGACTTTACCACCTTGATACTTAGTAGTGGTGCTGGGACCAAAATCCTGACTCCTGACACTTTACTCGGTGCTGGTTCCACTGCACCACACCAAATACTGTGACATTTCAGTGCCAGATGAAGGAGCCAAAAGAACCAAAGACGATACAATTTTCCTAGCCTGAATGACTGAATAGAAGGACTGCCATAAATAAAAGAAGCTACACAGAATTCTGTGTACACATCTACAGTGTTGAATAGACGTGGGGTGCACCATCGCACTCTGCACTGCCAGGGACCACCAATACCACATAGCCTGAAGCAAATTAATTCGCAGATTTATCAATCCTATATGAGCAAGACTTTCCATTGTATGTTAATTTTTTTTAAGTACTAATGTTGCAGTCCTGGAAAACCACTTATTCAAAAACCAATACAGAGCAATGTGGACAACATAATAGTATGTAAAAAGAAAAAAAAGACACTCTTTCAAAGAGAATGGTCCATTTTCTGTAAAATCTAAATAATACATTAACTATATGTACATAAATATAGAAACCCTAAGAGTTGCCAGTACTTGCAGTCTCCAATTCCTCTCTTCCCATGTTTTCTTGAACCCTCATCAGTTCAACTTTAACGACCACGTCCCACTCAACATTCCTGAAAACTGCTTGTCAAGGTCTCCTATGACCCCCACATTGAGAAATTCAATGGTCAATAGTCATTCTCGTATGTGACATATTTCAGTTGAACACTCTTTTCTTCTCTTTGTTCTCTGAACTCCACCTCCGACTACTTTTCTATCTATCTCCTCTGCCGTTCCTTCTCAGTCTCCTTTGCTGGATCTGCCTGATCTTCCTGACTTGTTAATGTGGGGTATCCCAGGGCAGGCCCAGGACCTCTGCTCCCAAATGGTCTCCCAGCTTCCACTGTTACCCCTTTTGAGGCATGTACATCAATGCAGGCACAATGATCTTGTTATTACATATGTCACATCAAGCTCTGCTTTGCTGAAGACCCTGCAAGGGCTCCCCATTCCTAGAAGACCACCTATCACAACTCCATCTCTACTACCCTATGGCTTCCTCCCTCCTCTCAAATTGCATTTGCCTCCTTGCCATTTCTCAAACAGGCCGACATACTTGACCTCAGGTGCTTTTTACATTAGCTGTCTCCTCTGATTAGAAGGTCCTTCCTCCAGATATTCACATGACTCACTCCTTTCCTCCTTCAGGTCTTTGCTCTAATGTGAATCTTCCCATCCTGCTAATCCAACCTGCCATCCACTTCGCTGCAATCCAAATTTAAAAACTACAACTAGGCCACCATCCACCCCAGGATGTTCTATATCCCTTCCCTGTTTTGTTTTTCACCGAAGTATTTATCATCATTTGATGTATTGCTACATCTGTTTTGTCTGTCTACCTTCTACTTAAATGTAAGCTCTATGGAGGCAGGATTTTTTTTAAATCATTTTGTTCCCTGCTTAATATTCTAAATTTTCTAACTCAATTCTTATAATGATCAATAGGTAATTTTAAAAGATGTGATTATATTTAATATCTGTATCTGACTTTCTTATTCAGTAAGGAATGGAAGGCTACATCTTTAATGTAAGAAGAAAGATTTCAAACCAATAGCTAATGTACCCGTTGATGTTGAAACACTCAAGGCATTCGAGTTACTCAGGAATAAAACGAGTATATATCATTGCCACTACCCTCGAAATAGAATCTTTGTCATCAGAGATTTTAGAAAAAGAAAATTAGGGAGGGACAACTAAAAGTTAATGAGCATCATGCTAAGTATTTATTATCTCATTTGACATTGACAAACACTCTTTCTTTAAGAACTGCTATTATCTCCACATTACAGGTGAGGAAACTAAGTCCAAGAGAGGCAAAATAATTTATCCTAAAATAGTAGCTAGGGATCAGCAAAACCAGGGAGAAATCCAAGTCTCTGAAACAAAAGGCTGTGCCCTTAAACATGAAACTATACTGGTAGTCCTAGCCAGTAGAACACAACAAGAAAAATAAACACTGGGCTGACCAAAAAGTTCGCTCAGGTTTTTCCATAAGCTCTTATGGAAAAACCCGAACAAACTTTTTCGCCAACCCAATATTACATCCCATACAAAGGAAGGCAGGGAGTTATTATTAGAAAATGTAGTGGTCACTTTAGTTGATTCCTCAACATCTATTTCACACCAGAAAATTAGTCCCAGACAAACACGACAATCCAATTCCCTTTGCAGTGACTTTAGGAATGGGATGAGTTCTTTCTGGTCAATGAGAACTGAGAAGTAGGTGGTTGGGTAACACTTGGGAGAGATTTCCTCACTTCTCAGGGACAGACACAATGTGGATTTGACTCCTAAAACGTCTACAGCTATCCTGCTATCACAGCCTTCTGACAAAGCACAGAAGAAAGCAAGGCTAAGGAACTACAGAGAAGCGACATTAGCAGATGCACTTCCTGAGTCTTGTCCTTTCCGTTCTCTGAGCCTCCTGTTCAACAAAGATGTGTCGGTTTGAATAAGGGTTTCTGTTACTTGTACCCAAAAGCACCCCAAGTGATTGAGGAGGTTTTATGATTGCCATAAAACCTTTTTTGAAATCAAGTAAAAAGTTACTACAATGGCAGAGGTGGACCTGAACCAGAGTAAAGTAAGAGGAGGGTCGAAGATCAGAAAGGTGAATCCTGACCAGTGAACAACATTTGGATCTAAGGAAAACAGGCATTTTGACCAAAACTAAATGAAAGATTACTGAAACTAAATTTTTTTCTTTACTAGATTTTCCTCCAATCATTAGCAGTTAGTGAAACAAATTATTATACCAAACCACAATGCCAACAAAATAATTTTAGCTTCAAATAACATGAAGCAATTGTTTAACACAACTTTTAATGATTCATTTCTGTCAATAAAAGTGTTTAGGAAAAGAATGATTACAAAGAAAAATAACTCCGTGCTAAGACAGTATGTATTTATGTAAAAACTTAATTCACTTCATTTACAGTCAAAGAAAAATTGTTATTGTTTCTGACATTAACTGTTCTCTTTTTCTAAAATACACTATCTTTTTACTATCCAAATACTATGGGTACATATTATTAAAGTTTTTTCCAAGTCATAAATGATGAAAGCGTAAAACCCATGGAGAAATTGGGAAAATAAGACCAGCAGCCAAAGCAAGCAGCACAAAGGAAGTGCTGCCGGCTCCTGGGTTTGGAGGCAGAAGAGTACGTGAGCACACCCATGACACAGCAACACGCAGCAACACCCGGAGGCCGACTTTGGACTCCATTCCCCAGGCAATAGTGAAAACACGACTGTGAAGCCAAAATGTGAAGAGCCAACCACTTTACACCAGCTCTGGTGTCAGGGACCTCTTCAGCAAATAAGCAGAAATAGCTTCGGTTCACTTTTGCCTAAACAAGATTACGCTTTGTCCAAAAAGACCAGTATATTTTGTTAAACGTTATAGGTCTCTGGTGGTAGCAACTTTACGGTAAACTGGCCTACTAGATAAACGATAAGTTCAATAGAAAATAAATGTACCAAAAATAAAATAGTTGTTTGTTATATAGGTAATATGTGCACAATTATCTACATAACTGAACTTTTGGCCCACATATTTTATGAATCTAACTTCTTTCCAAGTTCTAAAGGGTAATGAATTCAACAGTAATATAAGAGGAGGAAGATTCTAGGAAGATGACAGAATAGGAAGCACCAAGAATCTCTCTCCCCACCTAGACAACAGTCACACTGGCAGAATCTGTCTGATATAACTCTTGTGGAACCTTCAGAAGAAGGCTTGGGGGTAACTGTGTTAACCTGTGGTCAACTTCAGCTTTAGCACAGCAGCAGCTCCCCATCCCCCACTCCCAGCCTCCTGGGTGCAACTGTGGGTGTGTTCACTGGAGCAGCCTGCACACAGCTTGTGGAAGCCAGGGTGGGCAGAACAGAACCTGTCCTCCAAATACTAAGGATCTGTGCTCCGACTGCTAACTGCTGCTTCTGATCACAGAGGTGCAGACAGAAAGGCAGGCAGCCAGCTACTGCACCTCCCTCATTGTTGCAAGCACCTCCCCCTCTGACTGGAGTGACTTCCAGGAGATTTAAGGGTCTAGTGCTTCCCTAACCGCCCCCCACCTTCATTTCCCCCGCCCCCTTTCAAGAGCTAGGCCTTAAAGGTTAAGACATCCAAAAACAACTACATATACAAGGAAAATTGGAAAGTGACTGCACATGCCCAGGGAAAGTCTAGGAAAAGACCAGAGAACACCTTAAGTTTACACTTCAGGCTGATCATTGGCACAGAGGCAGCCTACAATAATCAGAAAAACAAAAATGATAAACAAAGACAATAACATAAACCACTAAACCCTGAGGAAGGAGGAGAATCTGATTTCCAAAGTTACCACATCATTGGATTGAAATGTCCAGTGTTCAACCAAAAAATCGGAAGTCATACAAATAAACAAGAAAGTATGACCTACTCAAAGGGAAAAAAAAAATCAACAGAACATATCCCTGAAAAAGACCTAATGGCAGATATATCAGACAAAGACTGTAAAACAACTATCTTAAAGATGCTAAAAGAACTAAAGGAAGATGTGGAGAAAGTCAAGAAAACAATGTGTAAACAAAATAAAAATATCAATAAAAAGACAGAAAACCTAAAAAGAAATGAAATTCTGGAGCTGAAAAGCACAATAATTGAAATGAAAAACTCACTAGAGTAATTCAAAGGCAGATCTGACCAGACAGAAGGAAAAAATCAGTCAACATGAAGACAGGACAACAGAATTATCAAGTCTGAAGAACAGAAAGAAAAAAGATCAAAGTAAAGTGAACAGAGCCTAAGGGTCCTGTGGGGATACCATCAAGTAGACCAACGTATACATCGTGAAAGTCCCAGAAGGAGAAAGAGAAAGGGGCAAAGAGGATATCTGAAGAAATAACAACCAAAAACTTTCCAAATTTGATGATAGACATGAACATAAACATTCAAAAAGCTCAACAAACTCCAGATAAGATGAACTCCAAGACCCACACCAAGACACATAGTCAAACCTTCAAAAGCTGAAGACAGAATCTTGGAAGAGAGGAACGAATTTTCAAGTACAAATAAGATTATCAGCAGATTTCTCATCAGAAACTCTGCAGGCCAGAGGCAGTGGGCTGATATATTCAAAGTGCTAAAAGAAAAAAACCCATCAACCAAGAATCCTAAATCCAGCAAAAACGTCCTTCAAAAGTGAGGCAGAAGTTAACACCTTCCCAGATAAACAAAAGCTGAAGGAGTCTGTGACAACTAGACCTGCCCTACAAAAATTGCTAAAGGAAGTCCAGCAGGGTGGAACGAAAGGGCACTAGACAGTACTAAGAAACCACATGAAGAAGTAAGTATCTCAGTAAAGACAAATACATAGACAATCATAAAAGCTAGTATTATTGTAACAATAGCTTGTAACTCCACTTTTTGTTCTCTATATGATTTAAGGGTCTAATGCATTTTAAAAATTATTAAAGTGAAAGCTAGTGTCATCTTAACTTTGTTTTGTTTTCTACATAATTTAAGAGACTAATGCATTTAAAATAATTATTGGTTTATAGTTTTGGACATAGACTGTATAAAGGTGTAATTCTGTAATGTCAACACCTGCACCCAGGCAATCGCTGATCTTTTTTCTGTCTTTTATACTTCCATCCTGCCTAGAAATTACAAATAAATGAAACTACATTATATAGTCTTCTCTAACTGGTTTCTTCCTCTTAGCATGATTTTCTTTTTAGGTTTATGCATGTAGATGCACTTATCAGTACTGCATTTCTTTTTATTGCTAAACAGTATTCCGTTGTATGGATATACCACATTTATTTTTCTACTCACCATTTGATGTACATTATTCTCCCGGGTGTGTGGTGGTGTACCACTGTGATTTTAGTTTGTATTTTTCCAATGATTAATGATGTTAAACATCTTTTCATGGACTTATTTGCCATTCATATAACTTCTTTGTAAAAGAGTCTATGCCAAATCTTCTATTTTTTTTTAATTCGGTTGTTTGGCTCATTTTTTAATTCTAAGAATTATTTATACATTATAGATTCAAGTCCTTTATTGGACATGTATCTCTGAATACATTCTGCCATTTGTTATACTGTTTTATAATATTCTTGATGGTGTTTTTAAGAGCAGTTATTTTGCATATATTTTAAATTCACTATAATAGAAATTTTAAATGTGCTTTCAAAGAGTAGTGAATAAAGAGAAGAAACAGTCACAACATAATATGAAATTTTAAAAAGTAAAATTCAAACGACATTTCCAGTATGACTCTAATTATGTAGGGTATATACACTACAAGTATGGATATGTATAAACATACACACATATATACTTGGAAAGGAATATATTAAAATATTAAAAGTGGTTATTGCAGGATTACAGGAAATTTTTATTTATTTTTTCTTCTTTTATTTTTTAAAACTTCTTCAGATTCTTACCAATGTTAAGTCAGCACTCTCTGAAAATAACTAGAATACACTGCTTAAAGATCAAACCAGTTCATCATTAGCTATACTCAGGACTTCTGAAATAGTCAAGATCCAAGTAACACCTGAAGGTAAAGGAATAAAGACATGAATATTGTATTTACCAAAAAAATAATAAAAATATTATTCATACAAGGTATGATTTTGGCTTTAAAGCAAAAGCTTAGATCTCTCCTACACACACATCACTCCAAAACAGCACAGTCCAACAAAGCTTGACAGAAATACTACAGTGATGATGGAAAGGTTCTTTCTGTTACCTGATACAGTAGCCACTGACCACGGTACAGTAGTGGCTATGGAGCACTGCAAGTGTGGGTAGTGACTATACTGACACTGACATTGAAATGTGACTGAGAAACTGAGTTTTTAATTTAATTTTAATTCAAATAGGCACACATGGCTAGTGGCTTCCACACTGGGGAGCACGACTTTAGGGGGAAAACAAACAAACCAACCAGATTCCTGGCTCTACTGACCATTTTCCTCCTCCTTCCACTCATTCAGTAATTTGCAGAAATTCAATATCCTCTCATCTCTCCCTAGACAGTCACCAAATTAACTTCAATAAAAGATCATACATTAAGCTTTTTGTACTTTCCCTTGAGGATAAGAACAAATGAAAAGTACTGGTTACTTGGGATTCGTCCCAAGTTCACAAGAATGGTTCAACATATGCAAATCAATCAATCAATCAATCAACCACATAAAATAAAGACAAAAAACACGTAATCATCTCAATAGATACAGAAAAAGCATTTGACAAAATTCAACATCCATTCATGATAAAAACTTACCAAAATGGGTACAGATGGAACATATCTCAACATAATAAAAGCTATTTATGACAAACGCACAGCCAATATACTACTCAACGGTGAAAAGCTTAAGGCCTTCCCACTAAAATCTGGAATAAGACAAGGATGCCCACTCTCGCCTCTTCTATTCAACATAGAATCGGAAGTCCTAGCCACAGCAATCAGACAAGAAAAAGAAACAGAACGTATCCAAATTGGAAGGAAAGAGGTAAAACTGTCATTATATGCAGATGACATGATACTATTATATATATAGAAAACCCTAAAGACTCCACACAAAAACTACTAGAACTGATAAACGAATTCAGCAAGGAAGCAGGATACAAGATTAACATACAGAAATTGGTTGCATTTCTTTACACTAACAGTGAACTATCAGAAAGGGAATGTAAAAACAACAGTATCTTTTAAAAATCACACTCCCCAAAATAAAATGCTTAGGAATAAACCTGACCAAGGAGGTGAAAGACTTATACACTGAGAACTATAGAACATTAATAAAGTAAACTGAAGATGAATCAAAGAAATGGGAAGATATCCCAGGACCTTGAATTGGAAGAATTAATATCATTAAAATGGCCATACTACCCAAAGCAATCTACAGATTTAATGGGATCCCTATCAAATTACCCATGATATTTTTCACAGAACTAGAACAAATAATCCTAAAATTTATATGGAACCATAAAAGACCCAGAGAATTGCCAAAGCAGTCCTGAAGAAAAAGAACAAAGCAGGAGGCATAACCCTCCCAGACTTCAGACACTACTACAAAAGCTACAGTAATCAAAATGGTGTGGTATTGGCACAAAAACAGACATATGGATCAAGAGAACAGAACAGAGAGCCCAGACACACCTACAGCCAATTAATCTTTGACAGAGAAGGCAAGAATATACAATGGAAAAAAGAAGATCCTTCAGCCAGTGGTGTCGGGAAAGTTGGACAGCCGCATGTCAATCAATGAAGTTAGAACACACCCTCACACCATACACAAAAATAAACTCAAAATGGCTTAAGGACTTAAACATAAGACATGACACCACAAAACTCCTAGAAGAGATCACAGGCCAAACATTCTCTGACATAAATCATAGCAATGTTTTCTTAGGTCAGTCTCCTAAGGCAATAGAAATAAAAACAGAAATAAAAAATGGGACCTAATCAAACTTACAAGCTTTTGCACAGCAAGGGAAACCATAAACAAAATGAAAAGACAACCTACAGAATGGGAGAAGATGTTTGCAAACTATGCGACTGACAAGGGCTTAATTTCCAAAATATACAAACAGCTCATACAGCCCAACAACAACAACAACAACAGCCCAATCGAAAAATGAGCAGAAGACCTAAATAGACATTTCTCCAAAGAAGAAACACAGACGGCCAATAAGCACAGAAAAAGATGTTCAATGTCACTAATTATTAGAGAAATGCAAATCAAAACTACAATGAGGTACCACCTCACACCAGTCAGAACGGCCATCATTAAAAAGTCTACAAATAACAAATAATGGAGAGGGTGTGGAGAAAAGGGAACCCTTCTACACTGTTGGTGGGAATGTAAGTTGGTGCAGCGGTTATGGAAAACAGTATGAAGGTTCCACAGGAAACTAACAACTGAATTACCATATGATCCAGCAATCTCACTCCTGGGCATATATCCAGACAAAACTCTTATTCAAAAAGATACATGCTCCCTCCCCTATATTCATAGCAGCACTATTCACAATAGCCGAGACATGGAAACAAGCTCAATGTCCATTGACAGATGAATGGATAGATGCAGATTTGCAGCAACTTGGATGCAACTAGAGATTATCATACTAAGTGAAGTAAATCAGAAAAAGAAAGACAAATACCATATGATATCACTTATATGTGGAATTTAAAATATGACACAAATGAACCTACTTATGAAACAGAAGCAGACTCATAAAGAACAGACGTGGTTGCCAAGGGGGAGGGGGCTGGAGAGGGATGGAGTGGAAGGTTGGGGTGAGCAGGCGTAAGCTTTTATATACAGGATGGATAAACAACAAGGTCCTACTCTATAGCACAGGGAACTGTATTCAATATCCTATGATGGAGAAGAACATTTAAAAAAAGAATGTATATATATATATGTATAACTAAATCACTTTGCGGTACCGCAGAAATTATCACAACATTGTACATCAACTATACTCCAATAAAAATTTTAAAAAAGAGAAGTTCCGGTTACTCAGATTTTCTGAGTAAAACCACATTAGCCACGAATATATATCCTGAGACCAATTTAGTTTTCCTTCTACCTAATTCTTCGGGAGTAACCTGAGTTTCTGATCTGTGCTCTTCAGAGCTGCTCAGTCACCTGTCATCTTTTTTCTAATCTTTATTCTTCCTCTTGAGGAAAAGTAAAAAGAAAGGAAAAGGACTTGATGTAACACAATTTTATCAACTGCCTCTCTAGCAAGTAATGGACTATACTTGCTAAGTAGGATTACTCTAGCAAGTGCAGACATTCATAATAAATAATCCTGTCACTCAGAAGCATGAATGTCACAATGATTTTTTTTACTTGCCCGCGTATAAAGCATGTTTTCCCTTTTGCTTAGGTTATTAGGAAGCTAAAAGGTACACTTAGGGCTCACACATAACTAACTCAATCTGTTGTTAATTCTTTCTTATAGCTTATAAACAAGTTTCTTATATACATATTTTTAACTGTTCAGGTCATTTCCTAAAGTTTAGTACTATAACACTTCTCAAAACATTTTTCCAGTAAGAAAACAAAAGTAATAAATACAAATTACTTGAACAGATTTCCTATAAGGTTTCAGAGTACTTTCTCCAATAATGTCCAAATTTTTCTGCTTTATTTATTGTTTTAAATGATCTCACATACCTTGAATTTTCATCTTCTTGAAAATGATGTGCTCTTAATTGGGATGCCACAAACAAGGATGAAGCTATTGCCAATAACTGGTTTCTCTCATTCTCTGTTAACTGGTGTCCTGAGGGAAATCAATCAATCAGTCAATCAATCACACACATAATGCTAACATCTATGCTTCTATATTACAGAGTTATTAGTCATTCAAACAAGTATTTTATCAAGCATCTCTTATGGAGCTAGTGTTGTACCAGACACTGGGCTGTGCCAGAGGGAAAGGAGGGAGCAAGATGGTTCAAATACCCCTGCTCACTGGAAGTTTATAGTCCAATTTGGGAAGGAAGATATTAAACAGATGCACAGAACAAAACAATTGCAAATAAGAAAACTACTCCCAGAGATCTCTGGGAAAAACTTAGGGCTCCTCATATCTGCTTCTCCTTATCACTCCCCACCCCAAATTTTACTTCTAAGGAGAGAGAGGATAAAATGAGGAAAAGGAGTGTTGCCGGTCAAGGACAGTGGCTGGGACATGTTTTCTAATGTGAAGGACTAAAAGAAAATAAATACGTGATCCTCTTGCCTCTATACTTACAGTCAGGGTTTGAATCCCAGTCAATCAACCAAACAACCAATCGATTTCTCTCTCTCTCTCTCTTTAATTCACTCTTCTTACCATAATACAGCTGCACCTGGGGGCAGTGGTCTAGCCTGACAAACCCGGGGAAGACTCCCTGGTCTGGCTGAGTGTGGTGCAGCGGGGAAATCTGCTCTATGTGCATAATAATTCCTCAAGAAGTGTGTGAATCAAGGCAGAACTGGATACTCCAGGGTCTGCCAGCTAACACATCCCCTTGAGTGCTCTGTAATCTCACCACAACTTCTAACACTATTTATTTACTACCATGCTATATACAGATAATAGAGTTCATTAGATGGTACAGTATAGGCAATTTGAGTGCTGGATCATCAGCACTAAGATGCTACTTGTACAATTCAAAGAAGAAAAAACCATCAGGTAGTTATTTAAGTTTATCGGAAAGAAATGAAGTAATTTCAACACTATGTCTTAAAAATTATTCAAAACAGAAATAAGACTAAAAATATTCACAACTAGAATATAAAGACTTTCCAGATCGGCAGCACATTTTTCTACGGAGAGGTGTTCCATGAAAATGAAAGGTGCAGTGTTTCATGACACTGAAGGGTTAGGAAAGCCCCAGTGACCCATTCTTCGAGACAAACCTAGGAGCACCATAAACTATAACACCAATGTGGGACGTCTCGTTGGTCTGGGAATTCAGTAACAGAACCCTCAGTGGCCTAATAAACCACATTCCTACAGGCTTTGAAAAGTTCCTAATCATCCCCAACACTGAAGCAGTGATGGAAACATTCCATATGCTTCCATAATAAACTACCCTACATGAGGATTACAGAAATTTGGTCTCGGTCTTCTCAAAAACATACCATCTACACAAGAGCTGTTCTCAAAGTATGGCCTGGGGATTACTGGGAGTCCCCAAGAGCCCCTTGTGAACCTAACTGGAATTATATAATTCTTCAGTAATTTCCTCAAAAAGTATTTTCTTCAGTAATTTCCCTTTTCGAGGAAATCTCTCTTTTCACATTGACACATGAGGGATATCTTAGTTGGGTATAGTACTCTTGGAACAAGTTCCTTCCTATGGAACAGATACTCAGTTTAAGGTTTTCTAATCTCCAGTTTATAGAGTCTGAAGATGATTTCATTCTACATTCTTTGCATATAACTTTTTTCTTTCTAGAAGCTTTAAAAAGTTTTTTGTTCTTGATAAGCCTAGAATAGTTACTCTTTTTCATTAATCCTGTCTGAAACTCAGTGAGTCTTTCCAACAACATCTCAAGTCTTTCTTAAGAACAGTGAAAAAAAAAATCTCCCTTATTATTTCTTTTAAAATTAACCTTTCCTTGTCGATTTTATTTCATGAAACCCTTACTATTTACACATACAATCTCTTGGCACTTCTCTCTACATCTCTCATCATTTCGCACATTTCATTCTCTCTACCTTCCTGCTACATATTTTGAGATACTTCTTCCATGTATTTTTTTGGGTCACTGTAATTTTGTTCTTAGCAGTCCTTTCACTTTGCTGAAATGTTTCATTTCTAAAACACAGTTTTTTGTACTCTTCTAATACCTTTAAGTGTTCTCACAATTTTTCAGTCAGCAGCAGTCATCTCCCTCCCATACCTGCAGGTCTAAAACTGAATACTTGCTGTCTTCAGGGATTCTTCTAGGTCTCCCTCCCTAGATAGGTAATCTTCTTCCTTTGTATGCAAATGACTCTGTTTGCTCCCAATAGTCAGGTCAAAGTATAGGCGGGGGTTTGCTGGTAAATGTTTAATAACCAACTGGGATGTGAAGGAAGAAGTGCGGTAGTGTGCAGCATTTGCCAATTTCCTTACTATAAGTACTTTCTCCAAGGCTGATTTCAAACCACCAACATCACATCAAAAATGGATTAGGAAGAGATACACACAGTGGCTCTCCTGAGGCAGTATGACAGCCCCTGCACCTACGGAAGAGAGTCCTTGGAGAGGTGTTTCAATAGTCTACACCACCTCGTCCTTGAAGCCATCCTTGATTCCCCAAATTGCAATTAGTTTCTTTTTTCTCTGCTTCAAGACACTTTGCTTGTATCTTCACCTTAGCACTTCTTTTATTCTGTCCTGTAGTGTAGTTAGTTCTTTACCTGTTTATTTCCCTAATGATATAACCACTTTAAGGACAGGGAAAATATATTATTTCTCTTTGATTTTCTTCTAGAGTCTATACCAATTATTTGTTGAATGATTTTAAAGACTGAATTTTTAAAGGCAACACTTCAGTCACATATTTACCACTTTTAAAGGTACAGAAATACTTGACTAAATTCAAAGGGAAAAAATAAAGAGAAGTGTAATTAACAGTAGACTTCTTGTGCTAAATCAAAGTTGTCTAAACATTCCACAACGAAGAGAAAGACAATTCTAATGATTTCTTTTGATGGGCCTGGTGGTTCAAGTGTAGCAAGGCAGCAAAGAAATAAGTCCAAAATGTCCATTCTAGGCTATCTGAAATTATACTTCTTAAAATATCTTCTTCTTCAATTTTCCCTTTATTTCAAAATCAAAATATCTACTTCTCCATTTTCCATTTATTTTTCAGAAACAAAGGAAAATACCTTTTCAACATCAGCATCTAATAAGTTGACGTGAAGAACAAATTCTTGTGTATTCTATTTTTAAAGTTTAGACACAATCATTTCAAGGTTCAGTCTAAGAGACTTTAGTAACACTGCCCTAGTCTACAAATAAACTTGGGATAATATACATATATAATAAAAAAATTTAATGCAGTCATAAAAACAGGCACTTGCCTATGAATAGTGTCTAGGATAGCTGGACAGATGGGAAGCAGATGGGTAATCCCAAAGGGGCAAAATGACTCCGCCTCAAACATATGGATAAGATCCTGGATTAACTTCAGTTGCCACTTCCTGCTGTCTCTTTCAGGCACATATATCAAACAATCAAAGATGATACAGTTTAATATATCTAAGACATGCTCTGGGGAAAAATCGGGAAGGAGAAATACAGTAATCTGAAGAAGAAGAACAAGAGGTAGTAGCCATTCAGAGAAGAAAGAACTGACATGAAAATAATATGAAGGAATAAAATAAGCAGTAGACATTAAGAATGGCAAATATAGGTGTGTACTTTTAAATTGTCATATCGTACATATTGTACAGATGATATGACACATACAGCATACTCTGAAAACTTCTGTGGTTTATGAATTTGAATCCTAGCACAACTGAATGAGTACTGAAACAGAAGTTGAAACCACTAAGTTAAACACTAAGTTTAATTTCTGGCTTTATTATATTACTGGTCACTTAGCCTTATCAGTCTTTCTGGGCTTTGGTTTCCTCACATGTAAAATGAAGGGTGAGACTAAAAATTGTTAAAGGCCTTCTAACAACTTATAACAATTTAAAAATTGTTATGCATAAGAAACAGAATTATGGTGTCTGTGCTGATAACTGCCTGCCAAAAAAAGAAATGTAATATTTAAGTTTATTACAGCAAACTGCAATATTCGGTTTTAAGAAAATTTCTGAGTTCTCTTGAGAATTTAGAACATTTTCAATTGCTGCTAAATAT
This sequence comes from Aethalodelphis obliquidens, assembly GCF_003676395.1. Taxonomy (NCBI): domain Eukaryota; kingdom Metazoa; phylum Chordata; class Mammalia; order Artiodactyla; family Delphinidae; genus Aethalodelphis; species Aethalodelphis obliquidens. The sequence continues at coordinate 10,320,738 of NW_020837959.1, forward strand.
ATAGCACATAGTACCCAACTCCAATTAGAAATTTTAAATGCTCCATTTTCTTTTCCATGGTAATGGGATATAATACCAAATATGCATAAACACATGTATAAATGTGTGTATGTATATATAAATACCCATGCACACATACAATATGTGTGTTCTAAAGGTTCCCTTAAGTTTTTTGTTTTGTTTTGCGGTACACGGGCCTCTCACTGTTGTGGCCTCTCCCATTGCAGAGCACAGGCTCTGGACACGCAGGCTCAGCTGCCATGGCTCACGGGCCCAGCCACTCCGCGGCATGTGGAATCTTCCCGGACCAGGGCACGAACCCGTGTCCCCTGCATCGGCAGGCGGACTCTCAACCACTGCGCCACCAGGGAAGCCCTCCCTTAAGTTTTGACCTGTTCTCTCCTTCTGCCTACTGTTTCACGTAAGCCAGGCAGACACAAAAGCACATGGAAATCTGAGTCCATTTCACAACCGACAATAACTTTTAATTAAAACTTTGGAAAGGACAAGAAGCCAAAATGTTAGGATCAAAATAAAACCAATTTGTAATCTGGACACATGTACAGTTAAGTAAAAATAGTCAAGGTAATACCTTCTCACCCATACTATGAACAAGATTCTTTTCCCTTACTGAAAACCATTGAATTGTACACTTTTAATTGTATGGTATGTGAAACATATCTCAGTAAAGCCATGATAAAAATAAAAAGAATCATCTAAATCAAAAAAAAAAATAAAAAAGATTCTTTTCCTTAATTCAACAAATATTTATTTAATGTCTGTTTTAGTTGCTAGTGAAACAATAAAAAGCAATAACATTAAGTGGTTCCTGGCTTCATGCAACCAACAGATATTAATGAAATAATCACACAAGAACAAAAGTGCAATCATGTTAAGGTTGTCATTTATATTTTTAAAAATTCAAAAATTCAGGAAAAAGAACCTGATGATTCATTAGTCTCTGTTTTAAGTTCCGAAATAAAACACATTCTTTATTTTTCTTGGTACTAATGATAAAGCCCTTGTAACACTGAAGTTGTGAAAGAACAATCAAATCAGTAATCTCCAGTTATTCTTATGAAAACTCTGTATTATAAATTCTGATGTAATAAGTTGCTTTGTAAATGTATTCAGTGAAGCTGACCTGAATCTATATACAGCTCCTAAAATGAAGGAGTCATTTTATATACTAAAACACTTTAAATGGATATAAAGAACACTTAAAATTTGTGAGAGAAGACCTAATCTTCATATGTCCCCAAGCTCATTAGAAATATACGTAGAGGGCTTCCCTGGTGGTGCAGTGGTTGAGAGTCTGCCTGACGATGCAGGGGACACAGGTTCGTGTCCCGGTCCGGGAAGATCCCGCATGCCGCGGAGCGGCTGGGCCCGTGGGCCGTGGCCGCTGAGCCTGCGCGTAACATTTCTGGTAAGTCTCACGTTAAGTCCTGTCAGTGTCTTAACACCATGCTAACCACATTTTCAATGCGCACTCAAGGGTTTTCTCTCTCACTTAATGAGCAATTTTTCTACTACCTGGAAACGCTCACTGATAACTTTGCAGTGCTAAGTTTCACAGTCCACTCATTACTTTATTCAAAACTCATTTTTCAGAATACAGCCATCATCTTCTTAGACATCCCCATTTTCATTAATAGGAATAGCACCTAGTAGTCTGAAATTTTCCGTGCTAATTTTCAAAAAGATACACTTTTAATATTAAAGAAGAGTTCCTGTATATACTCCTATCAGTGGGGAATACAAACATGTATTGACTTTCAGAAACACAACATTCCACATACTAGTTGAATTTCTCACTCAACAAAATTACAGATTATTACACATTCATGAGTCACTCATGAATACTCAAAATCATGAATGTCTATAGTCTAGGATACTCTAAGTATATCAATAAATCAAGTACAATATAGGCCCAAGGCCCTAATTTCAGAATAAAGTATACACTGTAATAAGGTATAAAAAATAATAACTTTAATACACTAAAATACTTCAATATATACAAACCTTTAAAGCCATCAGGATACACATCAGAAAGAAATTTAGTGTTGATGTCTCCTTTTACAAAGCGTGAGTTGATTATCACCTCTCGAAGTAATGCAATATTATGTGTAACACCTAAAAATAAAATGATAACAGGCTGAATTAAAAACAATGAGTCTGTTAAAAATCTAACTCCTATTATCTGGAGAAATTTATCATCAGTGTCCTATGGCCTAGCAAAAAACCATGCAAGATTACTCACCTCCTTGATTTCAATTGACAACAAAAAATGTCTGAACTTGAGGCAGCAATAAAACTCTGAATGCAAATTTAAGAAATTCAGTGGGAAAATCAATGTATTTTCAATAAATGTTAGAACTACTAGATACACATTTGGGAAAAACAGAAAGTGAACCTCAACCCTAATTCATAGCATACATAAAAATTGACTCAAATTGGGTCACAAAACTAAAACTATAAGACTTATAGAAGGAAATCAGGAGAAAAATCTGTTACCCTGAGGTAGGAAACAGATTCTTAGATAGTACACAAAACCCATGAACCATAAAAAGAATATCAACAAATTACACTCCATCAAAATTTAAAAGTCTGCTCTTCAAAGGATGTAATTAAGAAAATGAAATTGCAAGCCACAGAGAAAATATTCACAACACATATCTCAAATAAAGAACTTGTATCTGGTATATATAAAGAATGCTAACAATATAAAAATAAGATGACAAGCAAACCAGGTGAGAAAAGATAGGCAAAAGATCTAAGGAGACATTTCACAAAATATATACAAATGGCCAGTAAGCACAGGAAAAGACATTCAACATCACCGTCAAAGAAATACAATGGGATATACCCAAACACCAATTTAAGTGGTTAAAGGTTAAAAGACAGATAATACTAAGTGTCGGCAAGAATGTGGAACAAGTGGAACTGTCACCACCTGTGTGGGTGACAGGGAATAAATTGGTAGATTTTACAGTTTACTTCCACTTTGGACTATCTGGCAGTTTCTTTAAAAGTTAAACATATACTCACCATATGATTCAGACAATTCACTCCTAAGTATTTACCCATGTTAAAATAAAAGCATATGCCTATACAAACACACACAGAGGTTAGCAGCTTTATTTGCAAAGTCAAAAACTGGAAACAATCTAAATGTCCATCAACAGTGAATGGATTAACAAAATGTGGTTTGTCCATATAATGGAAATCTACTCAGCAATAAAAGGAAGTGAGTCCCCCAATACACATAACAAGGATGAATCTCAAAATATTATGCTGAATTAAAGAAGCAAGACCAAAAACAATGCATACTGAATGCAACCTACAGAAAGTGGATCATGTGGCTGCATTAGGACAGGGTCGGAGAGAGGGTGGAGAGGCAAAGGCCATGAGGAAACTTTGGGAGATGACAAAAATGTTCAGTATTTTGATTGTGGTGATGGTTTCACAGGTGTATACATGCATATGTCAAAGCTCATCAAATTGAATACTTTAAATATGAGTTTATTATATGTCAAGTGTACTTCAAAATAAGTAGAAAAGGAGAAGGGGGGCTGGGGCAGGGGGCAGGGGCGGTGGGATGGGGGGGGAGGAGGGAAAGGGAGACGACAAAGAGGACGAGAAGAAGAAAAAAGCCTGTGATCAAGTAGGAAAAACTGAGCCTAGTACACAATGACTATTCCAAAGTAAAGTTTAAATAGGTAACTACCACAAGAGGGATATGAATGGTATGAGGAGGATTCTGTGATATAGAAAGACTTTATGAAGGGAGTAGATTACAAAGATATTAAATAGGAGTAAAAAGTAAAGCAAAAAGGCATCTCAAAACCATGGAAAGCAGGAATTAGAGTAGGTGTCCACTAGAAGGGTGACTGGAGCATAAGAGAGCTGAAGTTGAAGTAAACAGAGAGGTTTGCTAATTCCTTCCAATTCTTTAACCCACTCTTGCATAGTTCTAATTTGTACCACTATACTTCGTAACAAACCTAGAAAGCCTGATTCTGTTCTTGCTTGTTCTTGATCTGATTCAAGTCTTATAGAATCCTCACTTATACAAGAATAATTACAAAGTAAGCAAAGAATCACTCAGGTTCAAGTACCTGATCTACCTCTCACCTTGAGTAAGGCTATTTAAACTCTCGAAGTTTTAGTTTCCTCATTTGTGAAACGGTGATTTATTATCACCAGTCTAGTTAGTATGACTGTCATGAGGTACAAATGAAATAATGTTTAACACAATGCCAGGCACTCAAAAAGGTAAATTATTATTGTGCTCATTATTATCCTTTTATATGAGAATACAGAGCAGAAGACAACATGTAATAAACAAACGACAGAAGCTGTACAGCATCCTAAGCCTCAGCACTGACCTACCTACCTAACTTCTAGTTAACATTCTGTAAGAATGCAGCTCCACAAATTTAAGCTTATCGCTACTTCCATCTGGAGGGTGTACCCATCTTATAAGGCAAGGAAGGATCAGCGAACTATGGCTTGCAGGTCAAATCGTAAATAAGGTTTTATTGAAACCCAGCAGTGTTTATATACGGTTGTCTTCATGCTAAACAGTAGAGCCCAGTAGTTGCAACAGAGACCATGTGACCCACAAAGTCTAAGGTATTTATTCTCTGGCCCTTTACCAAAAGTCTGCCACATCTGCTGCGAAGTTTTAACAATGCTGATGTTCTGAGCAGATTAATCTCTCTCTCTCTCTCTCTCTCAACATTTTCTCCACACCTACTACTCATGCAGGAATTATATATCACAGGAAGGTACACAAAAGCAAACAGTATGGTACATGCTTTGGGGGAATTTTCAGTAACCAGTTATAGAATAAGAATATTACAAGGCAAAAGGAGACAAAAATAAGAAAATTGTGATCCAGAGAGACTGAATCATTCATCTAATGTTTAGTACAATATAAGTTACAACAGTAATATAGGTAAAACAAAAAATTTTAAATACAGAAGTATATTGTGACAGACTGCAGGTTTCCTCTAAAATTTGCTTTTTATTTTTTCCACAATAGAATTTTAGCTGAACAAAAGACCATCCAGACACAGACTCCATTTCCCCATCTATCTTATAGCTAGACATGGCAAACCAATTCCTAGACAAGAGACTACAGTTAAAGTGATGTATCCAACTCCAGCCCCATTTACATGAAAAAAAGAACTGCCAGAACTTCCTTTCCTTTCCTTTTCCTAAGGGCTTCCTGATACAGCAGGAACTCAGCTTTGGCAATGCAGATGAAGAGGAGCAACAGGGTAAGTGTGGGGATGAGCAGAGGGGGAAGAGACAGATGTGTGTGTATCTCCTGAAATGAGCACAGGAAACTAACTCACCCCATCAGCACGGACCAGGGAGAAGTGAATAAATTTCTATCTTATTTATACCACTGGATTTAAGAATCTTTGTTACAGCAGTTACCCTGTACCCTAATGTGTACATATGGGGGAGAAGGTCATACTTTTTGATATGACTTCCTATCTCTGAGCCAACAAATGTTAACAAGTTAATACAGCCTTCCAGGTATTTTTCTATGCATCCCTTTGTACTAGACCATACTAGCAACCATATGAAAAATTCTGAGCAACTCTCTTCCTGACTCAGAAGATATTACATGTCTAAAGTTTTATAAAAGCCAATTTTCAATCTATTCAAACTACTTCAAAACATTTAGAGAAAGTTCCAAAATTCAAATTTTAATGCTATTCCTTTAGCTACACAAATATTCCACGGGAGAAGTTATCCTAGACAATGATCTAATAAATATCTTTCACAGCACATGCCCAGGAGAAATGCACAGTTATCCCAACCTTGCTTTGTGGATAATGACTTGGCCCATATTCAATGACTAACATTTTGAAGGACTTTTGTAATTATGTACATTTCTATGAGGAATTACTGAAAGGTATAAAAACTTCTGACTGCATCAATATATCTAACAAATCATTGCAAAAATTTGACATTTGCCTGTATTATAGGTGATATTTTGATAGACAAAAATGAAGAGCAATTAATTAAAAGCCAAGTGTTAGGATGCTTAGAAAGACAAACTAGGTAGACAAGAATTTAAATAGAATATTCCTTGAAAAGAGTTCAGGCTATAAAAGGGAAATGAATCCCTCTGTCATATGTTTTACAAACAGACAAAACTAAACCACTTTAGAAGAAAAGAGTTACAACTTGCCAGAGAGATTTATATGCACAGTAAATGACAGATGTGTTGTTCCAGGAAGAGGAAAGTATTTGTGACTTACACAAACTTTCCTGGCTGGGAAAGAAAATAGAGAAAGATGCAGAAGGACACAAAGATGGGTAATATTAGGGAGGAACTTAAAGTATCCAAGACCTTTCATTGTGGTAAAAAGTAAGTGGATACCACCAGGTATTTCTATGAAGAGGATTGAAAGAAGGACACCATGGCCAAAGCGTATGAGCAAAGAGAACGGTGCACCGGAAAAGTCAAACAGGGGCATTCAGGGTCTGACAGCCATGCAAATATTTCACTTTACCTTGAGAGCACCCAGAGTGGTTGAAACCGGGTAGACATGACTAGATTTGTGCATTCCAGGAATCTCTGGCTGCTACTGCAAAAGGGATTGGGAAGAGTCAAGACCGAAGATGGAAAGAAGCAAGCTGACAACTGCAGGAGACAAGCTGAAAATGGTCAGGCCTCAGACCACAGCTAGGGAGTGGACAATACAGAAGGAGAAAAGCAGCCAGAGTTGAAAGATATTTGGGAGGCAAACAGGGCTTGGTGATTCAGTGGACATAAGGATGGGGGAGATGAGTCAAGTGTCAACACCTGAACTTCTGGCTCTGCAACAACACTGAAATAGTATTTACAGAAAAGGAAAAGGTTGAAAGGAAAAAACCTGATGCATCTTTTGCAAGTTAAATTAGAGATGCCAGTGAGATGAGACTGATAATGTCTAAATGATTAGAGTTCAGACTAGCATGCAGATTAGAATGTGTATACATCAGAATATAGGGGTCATGGAGGTGGACATTCACATGAAGAAATCCAGAACAGAATGTGAAACACAGAAATGCAAGACAAATCCAGCAATGTGTGAATTATCTGTATATAATAACTGAAGTTTTGGAAAAAAATAAGATCCTAAAGGAGAGACTGGACAGGATGAATGTTAGAAGATCAAGGTGTGGCTACAACTTTATTTCCAAAATACAATGTTCTTATGTACAAATTAACGATTCAGAATGTTTCAATTTATAAGCTTTTTTGCATAAACAGTAAATAACTTAGAAAGGCACTCTAACCCTCAGAATTTCTGTCCTTTCTTCCTCCAGTTAAATAAAAATAATACTGTTCTCTTTACGTGCACCATAGTCTGTATTTAAACTCTACTGGCTTTCCTGTTACAGCCTAATGCTGGTATAAATTGCCTTGCTCTCTGTGTGGCCAATGCCAGAATAGTTGGCATCAGACTCTGTCTTCAGTAAAATACAACATAACTTTCAGAAATAGTTAATGATAATTTGAACAAAAATAAGATTATTTTCTGATGCCAGTGATCAATTCATGACCATGACATCCAAAAAATTTAAATGCATGCAGTTTTACAGGATAAATGATGTTCCACTTTAATTCCATATTCAAAGTTGAAAAAGAGGTGATTTTAGAAAATGTAACTCAAAAGAATCATAAGCAAATATTAATTTACATTTTGGACATCAAAGAACAGAGCTGCTCAAGCACACAAACGAAGCATGGACTTTTAAAAATCTTTCTACTTGAATAGTAAATACAGCATGAAAATATAGGCTTTTACCTTGCTAAATAGTGTTTCAGGAATAAAATTAATACATAAGAGCATTTTCCCTTTAACGTTCTCTGAGTAAAATATTACATATTACTATGCAATATTATATATTACTAGTCATTATCTATTATTCTTTCCTAAGGATCGTAAGGTAAAACAATAGCTAATGGCAGACAACCAAAATCTAGATCCCTCAACTGACTGCTCCAAAAACTACTGAATATTAATTAATTCTAAAGCCAAATAAGGGAATAATCAAAAATTATTTTATATCTAAAAGCTCAAAAGATCAGATAAATGATAAAAAGCATTGAACTAAGATATCCTACATATCTGAAAGTTACCATTTTGTATTTAGTTTACTTTCCATGTTTCAGTTAAGACAATGCTATTATATAAACTGATCTTGTTCAAACAATAAGCAGATAGTAGAGGTACTCTCAGGCTTAGTTTATAACTTTTACGATATTATTAATCACATACTCATAAAAATTATGACTCTGAGATTTGGACTGGGAATTGAGGATGACCTCTGCCAAAGTTCATGAGGTCCCATCTGTATGGGAAATCACGACCAGGCCACAGAAGAGAGGACCCCTAGGAGCAGCTTTCTCCTGACTGCCTGCTGGTTCCAAAACACTGGCCAGACATTAGCTGCACACACTGCCAGGATCAAACAGAGGCCAAAAGCCACTGCGTATTTCATGGGGACTCAGAAATTAACTTTAACCAAATTACATTTTTGCTCTAAAGAATCTTTATCTTAACAAAAGCTCACAATCAGCTCGGGAAAAAAGAAAAAATCATTTGAACAACTAAACAGTTATCAAACTAAACAGTAAACTGTCCACTTTCTGTTCTTCATAAAACAATTTTTTAACCCCTCTATCCTTTAGAATTAGTCAGATGAATGATATTTAACTACAAATCACAAATGCTTCTCTGTTTTTATTCCTTGAATGTTAGCTTTGGGAGGAGGGGAGCACGCGCTCCTCTTCACTTATTTTTTTAAAACTTTTCATTTTGGAGTATTTTCAGAATTATAGAAAATTCACAAAAATAGTACAAAGAGTTACTGTATGTCCTTTACCCAGATTCTCCAAATGTTATTATCTGACCACATTTACTTGCTTTGTCATTCATTGTCTCTTTCTCTCTCTTTTTATGTATACACACACACAATTTTTTTCTTAAACATTTGAAGGTAAATTGCAGGTAAGATGTACTTTACCTCTAAATACTTCAGTGTACATATCCTAAAACCAAGTAGAGTCTCTTCTGTAATCACAGTACAATGACCAGATCAAAAAATTAACACTGATAGTAGTATCATTATCTAGTCTACAGACCTTATTCAAATTTCACCAGTTGTCCTATTTATGACCTTTACTACAAAAGGAAAACTTTTTTTCTGGTCCAGGAACTAATCCAGGATCACACGTTGCATTTAGTTGTCATGTGTCCTTAGTTTCCTTTGATGTAGATAAATTGATCCTTTTTTTTGTTTTTTGACCTTTTCAAGAGTACAACCCATTTATATTGTACACTTTTTTTCAGTTTGGTTTGTCTGTTTCCTCGTGATTATATCCATGTTACATATTTTTTGGCAAGAATATCACAGAAAGAATGTGTACTTTTCAGTGCATCATATCAAGAGGTGCATGATATTGATTTGTCCCATTACCAGTGACATTAATTTTAATCATTTGGGTAGGTTGCTAAGTTTCTCCCTTTTAAAGGTACTATTTGTCCCATTGTAATTAGTTATCACCTGAGGTGATATTATGAAACTAAGCAAATACCTGTCTCTCATCATACTTTCATCCACTAATTTTAGCATCAATCATTGATGATTCTTACCCAAACAATTTGGTGTTTGCCAAGTACTGATTTTTCTACACTTGTTAGTTTAAAATCTACTGTAAGGAAGAGCTGTGAGCTCCACCCTCATCTATCTTTCTTACCTATCTGTATCAGTATAAACTCATGGACTTATATTTTATTTCATGGCTTTTAATCTATTGCTAGCATTATTCATTTTGTTGCTGAGGTCTTTCCCAGATTGGCCAGCAGAAGCCCCTGAAAGCTGGTTCCTGTGTCTTTTTGACACATCACCATTTTTTGAACACTTGATTACATCCTTATATAATATCTTTCAGGCTCATCTTATACTCTTCCTGAAAGGAGCCATTTTGTCAAGGAGTGCAGGTTCCATTTATGGGGGGATGGTATTCAGAAAACAAGACCTGGGTGCTTGGTGTGCTCCTTGCTCTGGGTGTCAGTGCTGCTATGACACCCAGCAGGACAGCAGTTCTCAATCATTTGGCATGACTGTCCCCTCAGGGGACATACGGCAATGTCTGGAAGTATGTGGTTGTCACAACTGAGGCGATGCTGCTGTCATTTACTGGGTAGAGGCCAAGGGTATTGCTAAACACCCTACAATGTACAGGACAGGACAGCGCTCCCTGCAGCAAAGGTGTGTCTACCCCAGACATCAGTGGTGCTGCAGCTGAGAAATCCTCAGCTAGAGGGCATGTGTATGTATGTACACACACAAAATTACAAATGCGGTAACATATAGTTATATATTTATCTTTCAATCTAGGTTAAGAAGTATGAATTCACACTGAACTTCCAATTCAACACCATGGGGTTCATTCCACACTTTTCCATTCCCATACCTGTAACTCCTTTCTCTGACAGTGAGAAACTTGGCTCTTCTTATCCACCATACATGTGTTTATTTCCTCAGTCCCAGAATATACATAAACTGGTTTCAGAACTGCTAACCGATGAACTAGGAAAAACAAACCTACTAACTAGAGTTTAATATTTGTTTATACATATTTTATCTCTGCCTTGAGGGTATCCAGTAAAAATACTATTAAAAGTTATTTAGATTAGCTTTTTTTGTCCCCCTCCTTCAGCATGATTGTATTATTCATACAGTCCCGTCCATCTGTTTGTATTCCATTTTGAGTTTTTTCCACCAGAACATTAATGATTTTATTTATTTTAAAATATTAAAATGGATCTAAAAGTCAGAAATATACAAAAATGTATAATCAAAGAAGTCTTTCCCTTTCAGCCCATGTACTGCTTCCCATCCCCCAATCACTTCCACCAGAACGTCCCTCCACCTCCTACAGGTATGTCACCTTATTAGTTCTGGTCTTGTGTACATGTGTGTGCTTCCAAAACTGAGCAGATACATGTATATATTCTTATTTCTCCTAGTTGTCTGCCAATATCTATTTTCCTTTCCTTCCTTTAATAAGAGAAGTGCTACACTCTACCTGAGGATATGGCCACCTTGTATCAACTACATCTCCCATTTTCCGAGCATCTAGGTATGACCACCTAGACTAACTACCAATAGGACAAGAGCAGAAATAAAGGGTGCTTTCTAGGTTATGCCCTGAAAAACAGTGAACGTGAACTCCCCTGTCCCTGCTCTCTTCCTGCTGAGGCTGGATGATGGGCATGAAAGCAGCCACTTTGGGCCCCAAAATGAAAACCATCTGCTGTGAATGTGTGAGTCACCCTACTGGCCGTTGACAACCCCTTTCTCAACTGTTACATCGAAGAGAAATTAAACTGTGTCTTTCTTAGGTCACTGTATTTTTGATTCTCACCGTCACAACTGCTTAGACTAGCTTAACCATGAAAGGTCTTCAGGTGGAAAGAAGACAGTGCATACCAGTAAATGAAGACAACAGTCAAGCAGGAAAAAAGGGGGCCTGAGAGAAAGTGGTATAAATCAGACTGCAGAGTCCATGCAGAGGCAATGGGAGGACACTAAAGCAGGGAAGTGATCACTGGCTTTGTACTTTAGAAAGATTATCCTGTGCATACTGAAGAATGGATTGATGTGGTAAAGAGTACTTGTAGAGAACCCAATCAGGAAGCTACTGCACTCATCCATGATATAGATAGTGTTGGCTTGGGACTACAGGGCCAGAGGAAAATAAACAGACTCAAAAGTTAACTAGATTAAGTGTACAGACCCAGCCCCCTCAGAATGCCTTTGAGACCATTTTCTGAGCCCAAGTGCTCACTGCCGTTACTTCAGGGACTCTGCATCCATTACAGGAAGTACAAGCTTCCCTGCCCATCCTCGGAACCTCAGATAACTCAACTACCTCCTCCCTCCCCAAACACCTGCTCCCTCTTTTCCAGGCCTTTCCACAATACCTTCTGAGAGTGCGCTCCATGATCAGTTGGGTCTACCACAGAGCCGGCATCTTCATGGGACATTCCACTCACCTTCTTCCCTCAACTGAAATACTCAACGTCCTCAAGGACCTCACTTCTCCAGCAACCCTCACTGCCACTTACAAAACATTACCTCTTCTAATCCTTGGAAAAACTTCCGTTTCCTTGAGGTTTATTTTCTCTGGTCAGGAAAACCTTCTCCAATTCTCTGTCATCTATCAACATCCTTGCCACAGTGCAATACTCTCTAAAGAATTTATGTTACCCAACTCATGACCTTCCCTCTGCTCCTAACTCATACCACCCATGTGGATGATCCACACGACATTATCTCGGCTCTGTTCTTAGGATCTCATGTCAAATAATCTGTTCTTCCACTTTAGCCACCTGGTCCCATAATCACACCCTGAAATCACCTAGTGTTCAGTAACTGCACTACTTTCAAAATCACCAATTCAAAATACATCACTTTCCAACAGCAATCCCCATCTTTCCAGCTTATTTCCCAAGTGCCTTCTCTGGGCCAATACTGAAACTTCCAATCTAGAATGTAAGACATTCTACATGTCAACTGCCCCTGACTCTTCTGAAGAGTTAATGTTAAGACATACAAAGCGGGCAAGAAAATAAAGAGACATAACCAATATAAACTTTGATTGGACCATGCTGGGGCTAAAAAGCAGGTAAAAAACACACTATGGGGAACAATTGAGGAAATTCCAATATGGACAGTACATTAGATGAGATTGCTGCTAATTTCCTTTGGTGAGATAATGGTATTGTGGTTTTGGAGGAACATAATCTTACCCTTAAGATGCATTCTGAAGTATTTAGGAGTGATATGTCATAACGTCTGAAACTTTCTGTCAAATAGTTCAGGGGAAAAAACAGGAGAGAAGGGTGAAGGGGAGGGAGAAGACAAAGAAAGGAAGAGATGGAGTAAAAAAGCAAATGTAGAAAAGTTTAACAATTCATCTGGATGAAGCGTGTACCAATGTGCAAAGTACTATCCATTCATCTTTTCTCTAGGTTTGAAAATGCCTAAAATTTAAAAGTCTGGGGGCTATGTATCAAGAACCACCTCCCTCTTTTGAGCTAAAAAAAAATCATATATATTTCAATATAATGTGTATATATCCACGTCTTTCTCTGTGCTCATCCAAACATAACTAAAAATATTTTAGGACAAGAAGGTTTTAACTAAAAGCTTGCATTACTCTCCAAACTGCTTTTCTACTTTAATAATACATACAGACATGACTTCAAGTCACAGCTGCACAGTATTTTATAATGAAGATATGTCCATTTGGTGGACACTGCGGCTGGTCAGAATTTTGGCTACTACAAACAAGGCTGCTGTAAATGTCCTTGTAAACAGCATCTCACAATTCAGTCTTTTAACACTATAGGGTAGATTCCCAAAAACTGAACAGCTAGGTGAAAGGACATGTACTTTTAACACTTAGTGCCAGTTTATTTTCCCAGAAGACAGCAGTAGGTCATACTTCAGAGATGCCTGAGTGTGCCCATCACCTTTACTTCACCAACATGGTAAGTTACCAGTCTTTTTAAAAATACTGCTCCTCTGAGGAGTCGTTTTAAGGAAGCACAAGTAAAATATTCTCAAAAGAGTCACCTATGAGTCCTAAAGCAGTACTCACATTACTTTCAAAGGACAAAAAGGGAGAGGTGTGAAAAGAAAGATACCCTCTCCACCTCTGAATTCCCACTCTACTTTTTCACTCCACTATTATGGCACCTATGAATTTATATTACACTTATCTTATGTATTTTCCATACCAAGTATACTAGAAACTCTTTGAAATAAAGATAGTATCTCTCACTTATTCATTCACTCATTCAACAAATATTAATCACCTACCATGTATCAGGAACTGCTAAGCACCAGTAATACACAAATAAACAAGATAAACACCATCACTGCCCTCATGTACCTAATACTCTTATGGGATAATCCAACATTTAGCAATTAATTAAACAACTAATGCTTTAATTACAGTTATGGTAAATGCTTTGAATAAGGCAGTAGAACGGGGGGCAATGAAAGCATATAACTCAGCACACAGTACTGGGAATGGCCTAAAATGGGCTTTCAATATGGCTTATTATCCACGGTTTAATAAATTTCACATAACACCAACTGACTGATAATGATTTATGACATACAGTTTTTAAACCTGTGGTTTTGCAACTGTAATGAGAGAGGGAGAAAAGAAGATGGGAACTAAGGTTACTGAACTCTACAAGGCAGTACTGTTGCCAAGCCCTTCTACATACCGAACCTCATTTAATCCTCACCACTAATTTATAAGGCAGAGACTCGCACTCTATCTCTTAAATGTGGAGTGTGAGATTCAGAGACACATAGTTACTAAATGGCATCCAGGACAGGATATGAATCCAGGCCTGTCTGATTTCTTTCTATTCTATCACAGTAAATCAAAGGTAGAAATTTCAGACGAAGCCTGGAAAAATCTATCTGCACAGTAAAATATATCTTGCTTTACACGTGATATATTTAAAGTTAGGAGAATAATAGCAAGCCTACTTTGTATTTAAGTCACTGAATTAAAAAATATAGTAACTTGTGTACTTATACATAAAGTATAATAAGTAAATTAGTGGAAAACATGTTCATTTAAAAATATATATACATGGGGCTTCCCTGGTGGCACAGTGGTTGAGAGTCTGCCTGCCGATGCAGGGGACATGGGTTCGTGCCCCAGTCCGGGAAGATCCCACATGCTGTGGAGCGGCTAGGCCCGTGAGCCATGGCCACTGAGCCTGGACATCTGGAGCCTGTGCTCTGCAACGGGAGAGGCCACAACAGTGAGAGGCCCGCGTATTGCAAAAAAAAAAAAAAAAAAAAAGAAGGTGTATTCTGTAAATATAAAGGAATATTCCTTTCAGAAGCCAGACACAGTAGAAGAAAAACTTTTAGGTGGGACCAATGCTAATTTAATATTTTGACAAACTGCCCATATGCCATGCCACTATGTTATACCAAATCAAAGTTTAATAGAGATACGACACGACAAAATATTCTTACTCAGATTGACTATCTCAGATTCATGAACTTACCACTCAAGCTCATTAGAATGAAACCTAAATTAACCACCAACTAATAATTCAACAACCACAATAAAAAATTCAATGATAGGGTGGGGGCAGCAGGGGGAACATATAGAAAACTCTTACAAATACTTTAAAAGCCTCTGGGAATAATCTTGCCAAGTGCCTTGTTTATGTCTATGTACTATGTATAGTTAAGCACGCACGCGCACGCGCACACACACACACACACACACACGAATTAAATGTGTGTTCCAAACATGCACAAGAATAATTTTGTGGCAATATTATTTCCGTAGGGCAATAAACCTCTCAAGGCCTACTTAACCAATGTACAGCTAAAATATGCATCTGCTGCTTACGGTAGAACACAGCAGAGTTATAAAACCAGAAAATACTCTACCGTTAAGGCTAAAAAGGAGCTAGAGAAATAGCCAGAAAGAATGTGAAGGGAAATTTTCAAATTCTAAGAGGCTCTGGATGTTAATGGTACTTCTTAAAATTACACCTAGGTTCACTTGAAAGCTTTCCTTTCGTGGATGGAGGTGAATCACTAGCACATGAGATTAGATACAATCACCATCACTAATTAACAGATGGGAAGAAAAGAGGGTGACAGTAAAAGGGAAGGGAGGGAAGAAAGTTCTCCTGACCTAACAAAAGAAAAGCTGGAAGAGAAAACATGATGACAAGTGAGGATTGCATGACTTATCTACCAACAGATGAAAATTAGCAGGGCAAGGTAGATGTGTAAAAATAGAGTCACTAAATTGTCCTGGGCCGCTATTGTCCAAACTGTTCACTGCACAAAGGAAGTTGGTCAAAGGGGCAAAGTAAGGGTTTGACATGCTCCATTGCTAAGCTGGGCTCCCTGTCTCAGGGCTGGAGACATCCAGAGAACAGAGCACTTTTTCTAATTCACACGAAGTTGCAGTCACTTGTCAAGACTTTCAACCTATGGGCTGTATCCACTCAAAAGGAGGCTTTTTGAAACTGCAGAATAGCTCCACGTGGGCTTGAAACAGGCTGGGTAGTCATACCCCACCACCGTCCCACCTTTCAGCCTCCAAAATATAGCCTCTCAGCCTCACTGCTATATTTAGTGAGCCAGAAAAGAGCCAAACTATACAGCCAGTCTTCCTTACGGATGTTCTTAGACCCACAGTATTCATTCACAATTCAAAGTGAACTTATATTTCACACTTTAAATTTGATATTAAACTCCATTATTCTGAAGCTGATGTTAATTTATGTTGGGCTAAAGTAAAATGATCTTTTCATTACTAATGAAAGTTGCTAATAAAATTTATACTGTAATTCACTCCTTGAGGGAAATAAGTATAACTTTAATTATTTAAATTTAATGGCTCCTCCTAATACCAATATCACTACACACCCTAAAGGTTTGTAGGATCACACTTTGTTACACATTAGAATTATCCTGTATGTACGTGAGGTAAGAGAATTGCATTTGCTAGAAAATATTTTATAGTTTGCTCTAATTCAAAGAAGCAAAGAGCCATTCCCTCTACTCTCAAAGTAGTCAAATGTGGGTCACTATGGTTTAAATCTCCATACATTTTTAAGTTTCAAACTTCAAAACTATACAAAAACACAAAGACAATAATATAGCAAATTGGCTGTCAAGCTGCACTAGACAATAAAAGACTCCAGAATGAAGAGTCTATAAAATACTAAATGCGCATCCAGGAAAAGTCATCAATCATAAGTTTAATTAAATAACTTAATTTCAGATGTATATGGAAAGTATATGATTGCTACAGAAAATTAAATACCTATTCTTAATTAGTATGTCAGTTTAATTCAAGCTTTTATTTCTATTTAAACGCATAGTAAGCAAATGTTCTATCGAATTCTCTAATAAATAAATTCTCTAAATAAATTCTCTAATAAATAAATCTTCAAGCTGTTTTCTAGACCTGGACTCAAGGTATAATAACATAACCTCAAATGTTTGTTTTTACCTCGAATAACATAATTATCCAGTGCATCTTCCATTCTTTTCAGTGCTTCCCTTCTATCAGAACCATATGTGATTAACTAAAAGCAAGCAAACAAACAAAGCAGTTTATATAGATATAGATCTATCTATCTGTAAGTCAAACATTTCATCCTAGTAAAAATTAAAATATTTCATAACAGATTTCCAGAAAATATTTTGAAATGTCACAGTGGTTCAGTTTTTAGTACAAACTACGTCAATTAAGATTTTTTAAGTAAACAAATATTAGAATCAAGCTATTTCAGACTTTTCTCCAAGATTTCACTATCACAGAAAAGAGCTATTTGAGGTAAACCAAAATGTAACAAAAACAAGCATATAAAAATTTAAGACGAAAGATATCAAAATTGTGAACATTTAGGATGGGATATAAACATCTGGGATAGTGGAGGATTAGGCAAGATTTGTTTTTTCTCTCCCTTCAAGTATGACGCCCTGAATAGCTAATTTTACACATAATATAGCCCAGAAGCAAAGGGTTCTTATATTGGAAAAACAGAAAGATCTTACTGTTCTATATGATTTTGTGCCTATTTATATGTGTTAGACCTTTTATAAATTAGCAATAAGAACTATTCGTAAAATATTTTTCTGGTTACTATGTTAGTCAATCTATAGTTTCCAATTTTTTGGTACATTTAATTAGCTGTTCAATAACAAGCCAGGTTGAAAATTAATTTGCAGACCATTTTTCTGAACAGAAATGTATTCATCTAAAAATGGAACCCTATATCTATAATATTTTATTGTATTTTTTATTTTTTAATTAAATAGTATTTCTCTAACAAACAAAATACCTAAAGTTCACTTTAACAATATTAGTATAAAAACTTAAGTGAAAAAAGAAAAATGAAGAAGTGGGTTGTTTACTACAACTACATAAAAAAGTACACTTGGAAGAAAGAAAAATCTTAAGACATAGGAGTTGGGAATTCCCTGGTGGTCCAGTGGTTAGGATTCCGAGCTTTCACTGCTGGGGCCCGGGTTCAGTCCCTAGTCAGGAAACCTAAGATCCCGCAAGCCACTCGTCATGGTCAAAAAAAAAAAAAAAGAAAGAAAAGGAAAAAGAAATAGGGGTTTTAGTAAAGAAGTCATCCTTCAATACAGGTCTATCACTTTAGAAAAAATAGGATATTCTAAATAAAATCCAGTTTCAACCACTATAGTAAGAATTTTACACTTTATAAGATCATAAGATTTGAAAATGTCAAAAGATCTAAAATTTTAAGTAGAACTGGTTAATATATTCTGGAAAGTCAAATTTCAAAAAGGGAGCAAAAAGACATCTTATAGTCTTACACAAAATTTAATTATCTTAAATCTACATAAGTAATTAGTAATTCATAAAAACTGAAGAGAAAAGGTGAAAAGTCCTTTAACAAACACAGCCTATCACCTCAACTCCTTGACATCACCTGCATTCATACTTTCATCCTGGACAATGTTCACTGGCCAGAAAGCAACGTTAACTCCTCCCTGCAGTGGACTGGGTTGGTGCCACTGGTTAGCTAAGCTTGTTACTGTGGCGACTGGGGTGATGGGGTGATGGGGTGATTTCACTGGGGAGGAGGGAGTGTTGCCAACTAACATAATGTCGAAATTTCTCTTAAGAGAAAGAAAAGCTGCTCAGTTTTCACTTTTCCATCAGTGGCCATCATTATTTGTTTAATTATAGCACATGATTCAGATAAAGTACCCATTCCAGACTTTTTCTTTTCCCAGACTTTTAAATTATATATGTCCATTGTCTCTTCAGAAGAAAACTGAAAGAAATCATTAAGAAGTCGAACTAACTTTTGAAATCATTGGATCATAATAAATGCTAATATCACTTCCTGGTTGGATGCCACTATCAACCCGGACCTGGGAGGAAGAAAGAAAAGAAAAGAAAGTTCATATTGTGAAGCTATCTTTCTAACAACAAATTTAATTTCCATGAAGCAGATGGATAATTTCAATCTCAAATAACATTTCAGCTCCCAGTAAGTAGAATAACAATCTAAAAATATAGAGAGACCAAACTATCTTGATCTATTATTATACAGTACAACACATATTTTTTTGTTCTCCCACTAAACAAAGGAACTAAGAAAGAGCAAAAAAACCCCCAAACAAACAAACAAACAAAACTTTATACATCACTTTCGTGGGATGTGTTTGTAGCTATTTGATGGTGCCTTCCAACTGAAGGAGAGCATGAACGATGCCCCTTCTAATCACACTCCCCACTCTACTCTTCCGAGAGTTCCAGTGCGGACCCCAGTCAAGCCATGCAGCAGGACTCGGGAGCTCTGCTCATCAGCTCCATAGGAACACTGGTCCTGTGGCTTTCATGTCTGTAACACTTTCCTTTTTTGCCTCACCCTCTCAACTGTAAAATGTGGGTTTTTTTCTGTTACTGTTAGTCCCCCGAGACTTTAATGTTTATACAGCTTTTCTCATGGCTTTCCTTTGTAAGGACACAGCCCCAATTAGAGTTCTGATTTTGTGATTTTCACGGGGGAAAAAAAAATAGCACAAGTTCAAAATATTCTTTTGAAGAACCTGATTGCTGTTAACCAGCCAACAAGTTAGTTAGTACATCACTGATTCTTGCTTTCATCTCCCTGTTTGATACCAGCAGTAAGGCACAGAGGTTAGCCATGTAAAACTTTAAAATGAGCAGTTGCTGAGGATGAAATATTTGTTAAATTATTGTGCTTAAGTTTTGGAATCTAAAGTATTTAAAAGCTAATCAAAATAGTTAAGATAGTCCAGCATGTCCTAGGGGG
Source organism: Aethalodelphis obliquidens (assembly GCF_003676395.1). Lineage (NCBI taxonomy): Eukaryota > Metazoa > Chordata > Mammalia > Artiodactyla > Delphinidae > Aethalodelphis > Aethalodelphis obliquidens. The sequence continues at coordinate 10,340,654 of NW_020837959.1, forward strand.
TTTGAGGATAGAAGAATTTAATGGAAGCTGCTAGAACAGCAGGACTTTGATGCCCAACATGGTAAAGGGGTGGGAAGAGAAGAGCAAAGCTCACATAGCTCTTCACCTGTGGGAAGAAGCCTTCCTAATAAACAGCAGCTCATCTGTCTGCAGCAAGGCAGAAAAAGGTCAACACAGCGGCTGTTAGGCCTTTAATATTTTAATTTAGGCAATTATCAAGGGACCACATGTAGAACCTCTTGTCTAGGATATCCACATGAGGGTTCGATGATGGCTTTATTATACGATGACATCAAAAGATTAGCCACAGTTTCATTCTCTTAAAAAAAAAATCATACTACTGTTATTCTCTTTGTAAGGTTTTAGAAGATAACATTGTCACATACCCAGAATGCTTTTATTTCTGTATTTGCAAATAACTCATGAAAAAATATGGATATTTATATTTGCATTCATATTCATATATGAAAATCTTCATTCTAAATGAAAATCATTCGGTGTACTTAAAACACATATTTGGCTTTCTATTTTCTGAAAACACACTTCAGGACATCAACTGAAGTTCTATGAAATTCACAGTGTTTATAAAATCTAGAAAAGAATTAATGGGGCAGCTGTGAAAGCAATATCATAATCTACCTCCTAGATACATTTAAATTGCCCCAAAATGACAACTGGTGATCAAGTTACATAACAGAAAAGACATCTCTGAACTTGCATTTTTTTAATTGTAGTAGCAAAAAGTTAAAGAGCTAATTTTACCACCATGTATTATTTAAAACCATAGCATGCCTGCTAAAGCTGTGTTTAAAACTGAGATTGGTACAAGTTCTAAAACTTCTGACTTAAAACATATGCTACTATTTGCTACATAAACTGCTACAAAGCTAGTGTGGAACTTTGATGTTCAACCCACTAGTAAAATAACAGACAATAAAGAATATTTTTTTACATTCTCCTATAGTAACTTAAAACTTTAGTTACCTTGAATAACACCACCCTAAAAGTTAAGGGCTCTTAGATATAACTATGTCTTTGTTATTTAATAAAATTATCATCACAGAAGGTATGTCATTTTAATTTAAAAATATATACGGTAAAATAAAGATGTATTAAATATAATCAACACATATCTTTGTATAAGCAAATCAACATTTCCAATTTAAAACTAACAAAGCATGAAAAACTGACTTACAATTTACTGTCTATGCAGCTTTTTCCAAATGATAATCAGAATTCAAAAAAAAGTCTAACAAATGAATTAAAATTAAGTCTCCATTCCTCCACTGAAACAAAGCCTATACCAAAAAATATATTTTAGCTTTTGCACTAAAAGCTTTAAGAATAAAGTCAAGTGGAATTGTAACCAAATTTCTAAGCAGAAAAAAAATTGCAGTCTGAAAATAACAAATTTACAAAATACAGTGATCAAAGATAAGAAAATCTTCATCTTTGCCACATAAGCTAATAGGAGGCCTAGAGAAGAATGTGAAAAACACAAACCAGAAGTTAACTCTGAAGTATGTATTCCTGTGATCAAAAACGGTTAAGAGCTGCAAAGGATCTCCTGAGTTAAAACTAATCTTGTTTAAGAAGGCAAGGAAGAGAAACTACCACCACCACCACCCAAGCACCTGTGTATGAGTCTCAAACCACTGCTCGGAAACCTCGGGCATAATTTAAATGTCTTTCTTCACACAGTGGACCCTGTGAAACTATCAGCCAGCTCCCACCCTTCATTCTTGATTCACCTCTCCCCCTCAGCACAACTCCCAGCCCGCCATGTCTACCTGACAAGTGACAGCCCAATCTGATTAAATGCTTCCAAGGGAGGGGACTCATGGGCCTCCATGACAGGCCAAAAGTGATCACCATGGAGATACATAATTACAGCTGTCAGCGCATCTACTGTCCTGCTGACATCGATTTGATTGCTCCCAGCAATAATGATAGACAAAGCTTAGTGTGCACTCTCCCGCACCCAGTCACTTTATCTATTCCTTGGTCCATCTAGCTGACACGCAACATTCACACAAGCAAATAACAGCAGTAAGCAGAACATTTAAGGCATTTTAATTGTTTTTTCTTTCTATGGATGGCTCACAACTGCAAATGTTATTACATAAAGCTCCTGCTGCAGCATTAATTGAAGAAAGATTTGGTGGGACAAAGACTGTAGGGGGTACAGTTTGTCCATTATCACTTGTACTTTCAACAGGTCTCACGTTTGAAAATTGCAAATTGCAAAAACTTGCGAGGGCAAAATGTTTGACATCCTGTTAGCTATTACAACATGGTGAAAACTTCTAACAACTAGAGTAATCACTATGAATTCTTATTTAATACTTTTTTGTTTGATTAAAAAAATGTTTAGATATGTCCCTATGATACTTGTTTTCTCATCTGCTATTTAACGTCACATAATGCCTGTTAAATCTTTACAATTTTTCTTCTGCCTTCAGGCTTTGAACACAGCATGGAGTCTCTGAGCTTAGAAAGGGTCAAGTCCCTTTAGAAAGCACATGGGCAAAAACAATTTAAAAAGTGAAATAAATCATATATCCAATAACATCTTCAAATTTAGAATTCTTCCTGTAATCTTTCACCATCTTCATGCCAGTAATCAAACTGAATGATCATATTCACAGATGGTACAGCCTTGTCATCCACTAGCTAACATAATGTCATATATATATGCACTTATTACCTTGATTAAGATGAAGGGTATGTCCTTGTTCTTTTTATGCAACACAAACTATTTAAAGAACAGCTATTAAACACAGAAGAAGTACAAATACAGTGGACAGTGCTCACTTTTCTTTAACTGGTGTACATAATACGCACTTCTTAAAGTCTTTGACACTTAATAGAAACAGGTACATTTTGTTTTCCTTAATCCATTTAGATTAACGAGCTGATTTTGTGCTTGATTTCTTGACATCTGACTATACAGGGAAGCAGGATTAGATTTACTGAAAAGATTAAATTGTAACACAGAAATGTCATTTCCCATTCTTGGGATTCTATGAATCTTCTTCATTACGATTTTCAGAAGAATTGGGAACACTGTAAACTATCATTTATTTAGAAGTCAGATGTCTCCAGACTTCCCCTGTTAGGTGAATTCTGACTTTCCTGAACATCATACAGTACAAAATATGAAAAAACAAAAAACTGTGATTCCCCATGAATTTCACTTGTCATCCAATTTACACCCTTTGGTGTTGACATGCTTTAACATAAAAGTGTGACATAAATCAAGATTTTTAACCCCTCACTTGATATTACAGCTTAATGACTTACACCAGGTAGATGCAGTGGTTCTTGGTACTGAGACAATCTCCCAATAGACGGTAAACCAAAAGACTTGTAGGGGTCCTGAAAGTTCAAAGGACAGGAAGCACAGTCTTTGAAATATAAATCAGCACAAGTAAGGTTAAATATTTATACAATGAAGAAGCATTTATAGGCCTATTTACCAAATCACAGATTTCAGAATATTACTCTTATCCTCACGCTAGACAACTTAGAAATGTATTTAAAAATCAAACAGAACTGTAACCAGAATTTAGCCTGACCTTGATCATACTTTATTGAAATTGGTAAAATTCCAGCTTTCTATAAATCTTCTTAGAATGCCTTGGGCAAAAATAAAATAACCTAGGAGCTACATCAAAACATACTCAAGTTCAGAACAACAAATGTAGTGCACTAAAGATATTTGTTTTTCTTTACTCTCAAAACAGCTCACATATGGTAAAATTTGAGCATTTTAGTTCTTCAAACAAAGACCTGAAAAGTAACTTTGCATGTGCGACTAGATATATGCTCCATTTGTAAATATCTTAGATCAGAATAAATAGTAAGTTCAGTGTTATAACAATAGGAAAGAAAAGAATACCACTTAAAATATAATATAACCAAGCCATAGATATTTCTCAAGATCCTTAAAAAACTTTCAAAAAAAATTCCAGAATTTTTAAACACAGATACTACTAATTTGTTTTTTATTTTACAGATAGGCTTCGATGTCTAAAAGTAAAAGATGGTATAAATGTTTCCTTGCATTTTTGTTTTAACCATTTGAAAAAAAGCATTTTCAGATGCTGACTGCTTTATCTGATTAATTATAATATTAAAGTATTAAACTGAGAGTTTTTGAGTTAAATCCATAATTAAAACTATGAATTGAAGCTTTGCAATTTAAATTTTAGTTGTTATTTTTACATAATCATAAGAGATAAAATTATTAGGGAAAAAACTGTTGGAAAAAATTTAAACACTGAATTAACAACTGATGTGTAACTAAGGTAGCTCTTTAAAACACAAACACACACACACAAACACACACAGAAACAAATGCCCCTTTTCATTTCGAATGTGGTTTGAAAATAAGCAAAAACAAAAACCATGGTCCATTCAAGCACAATATTTAACTAATGCTTTCTTTCTCCTTAAACTGATTAGTAGCTATTCCTCCAACCAGAAAAAAACACATGAAAATTAATTAAACGCAATCCTTTAAAACTATTTTGAGTTACGTTAAAATGATCTAACCTGTTTTTCTGGTTCATTTCTGGATTACATAATCAAATCCTTGACACAAGGTATAAAATCCTAAGTTTACCTTGTTGTTTAGCTATATGTGGTCCCATAACTCAGGACACAACCACCATCCTTCCTCCCAACATCATTCATTTTACCTCGGCATAAACCCGACATTCAACTGCCCAGCCGTTGATGGGAATATCAGCTTGTTTGTGCCTGAGAGGGTAACCCTTGGCAACACGGATCATTTCTTGGACTAGGTCCAGGCCAGTAATGCATTCTGTGACAGGATGCTCAACCTGCAAGGCCAAGATGTGCCAGTCAACAGTTGTAGGAAAAGGTAAATAAACAGAAATAAGCAAGAACAATGTCAATAATTTCTGGGTAAAATGAGGTTAATTATATTTAATATTCAATCATATTTGACTATTTAAAAAAATTTTATTTTATTTTATTTTTCGGCTGCACTGGGTCTTAGTTGTGGCACGCGGGACCTTCAGTTGGGGCACGCATACTTCTTAGTTGTGGCACACATGCAGGATCTAGTTCCCAGACCAGGGATCAAATCCGGGCCCCGTGCACTGGGAACGCACTGGATTGGTGGTCTTATCCACTGGACCACCAAGGAAGTCCCCATATTTGACTTTAAAACGATCTAAGAGAATAAAATTAAAGAATCAACACCATATAGTACAAAGCTGGGTAAGAAAAATGACACCCCAAAATTATTTGTAAACTATCTGTACTACTTCTCCCAGTTTTTATTTAGATGTGGTCCAACAACGTTTAACACTTTTAATTTTGAAACTAATTCTTACCTGAAAATTACATATTTAGATACAATCCTCAATGTGGCTGATAATCAACCTATTCTGCTACACTTAGCATGGCATCTATAGAGGCAGCTTATGATTTTCCAAAGCACTAATCTCTCCTGAGTTTCACCCACTTGCATGCTTTCACTAACCTGTCCTGACAAGCAACCAGACTAGCGTACTCTTACATCAAGGCAGCATAGCAGAAACGAGCAGATGGGTCTTGCAGGTTGTTTTCCCTCTAGACCTATGTGGGGAGTGCTTAGCATGCACAGTAACAAAACTGAGCCAGTGAAATCACTGCTCTCTCAGCAAACTGCTGATAACTACTTTGGATGATGCTGTCATGGAGATCCCTGGCCTTCCACACTACCACACGGGATACACATATACAAAAACATGCAGAGACATACAGGAATACTAACAGACATACACATCCTTATAAATCTGATCGACTGCTTACAAGATCCTAAACTTAACTGAGCTAAAATAAAGCCACTTTGGCACTGGTAAAGAGTAGATAATCTGTCTGTCATGTAAAACCTTGAATACGTTTTGAAAATTTATATTAAACTTTGGCCACATCTGCTGCTTTGATACCAATTTCTTTTCTCATAAAAATTACGCATGTTCTAAATGCACTTCACCATAGTGTCTTTATCATGACATGTCATATTTCATACACTCTGACACAGGAAAAGGTCAATGAACAAACGAACTGTCTTCCCATCTTCAACTACACTAATTGAAGGACAGGACTTAGTCATTATAATAATCTTGAAGCTTATCATAAGCAGACAATGCCATGGTCTTTAAAAAAAAAAAGCTTTGTAAAAATAAACAGATGGGATCCATAATTAGCTCTGTGTGTGTTATGAGTTTGTTTACAGTTTCAACATTTTAAGACATTTTGACATAATTTTAATGACAAATCATCACTAAAATAAGCATCGACCCTTTGTAAAATAAATGTGACACTAAGTAAAGATCTTATTAGATAGTTGAGAATATATCAATATATTTTTGGAAGCAAACTATGATTTTGAGAGAAACAAGATTTTTTAATTTATTTATTTAATTTATTTTTTCGCTGCATTGCAGCGAGCAGGGGCTACTCTTCGTTGCGGCGTGCGGGCTTCTCATCGCAGTGGCTTCTCTTGTTGTGGAGCACGGGCTCTAGGTGCACAGGCTACAGTAGTTGTGGCACGCGGGCTCAGTAGTTGTAGCTCGCAGGCTCTAGAGCACAGGCTCCGTAGCTGTGGTGCACGGGCTTAGCTGCTCAGCGGCACGTGGGATCTTCCCAGACCAGGGCTCGAACCCGTGTTCCCTGCATTGGCAGGCAGATTCTTAACCACTGCGCCACCAGGGAAGTCCCAAGAAACAAGATTCTATATGATAAATATAATAAGAAAGGAACGATTGTAAAGCCCCTCTATTAGTGCTAGAAACAAATTTCATGTAAGAAAGCATCTTACCACCATAACTATTCAAGAGCTGAACCTACTATGTGCCCAAGGGCTCTATATCAGTACTATCCACATATCTTTGTTAAGTGAGAAAACATTTTTAAAAGCTCAGAGAATGATTTAGTTTCATTCTTCTGCATCTAGTGCCCAGAAAAGTACACACTATATAGCAGACAGATAAATATACATTGAATGAAGGAGCAGCAAATCCAGAGTCACACCTATAGTAACTGGTAGAGGCAGGGTTGGAATTTATGTCACTCCAGAGGCGATATGACCTTCCTGTTCTTCCTCGTGGAAAAATGTATATGAAAGAACGTAGTTAACATAAACAGCTATATAATTATGAGCTGCTGTCTTTTACAAAATACATTATTACAAAGTCTAAAGATTTGGTCAGTCAAAAATTCATTGTAAGGCTCTGTTTCACCCTAGAAGACCTCCCTATAATATGTAGGAAAGAAAAGTTTATTAGACCTGTATTGAATAGAATCTAAAAATGGACTCACTTTAATCCAACTTAGAGTTACATAAAAGTAACAACATTTTACAGTCTTAATTAGTGAGCTTCAAGTATTTCAAAATAAAGTAAGTAGATAACTAAAATAATAACTAGCTGCTAAAGGCAAAATCATTAAAGAATTTTTAAAAAAATATCCACTTAGGTTCAAGTATTGTTAAAGTATACAAAATAGTCTGACGTACCTGAATTTTTCAGGTAACAGTAATATGTCTTTTTAAAGTAAAACAATTTTAAACATTTTTGAAAGAAATCTTTCTAAATACATTTTAATAGAACTCTGAAGTTATTTAACAGGATGTGTGAAACATTTCCTTTAGACCCTGTATTATTATTATCATCAGGAATCTTGTAAATGTAACACTGACTAAATAACCGTGTCTATCCCCCATCCCTGAGAATTTAGGCATAATTTCCCTGTGCAAGTTAAACTCAACACTTAAGAGATAAGAGCAGAGGTTACAAAGAGACAAAATGGCTCACAGGCCAAAATATAAATCAATGAATGATTTTTAAATATCATTAAAATACTATCCTCTAGCCCTTGAATAAAAATCTAGTGTTTAAAGACAAAAGGCCAGGGATACCCTGTTCTTGCCTGGAGAACCTACCCCTGCAGGACTTTGAGGCCCAAAAGTCAACCCAGGAAGAAGAATGAAAGGCCTGGAAGTTTCTGAAATGCAGAGATATAAAAAAATGACTATGAACTCTCTGAGCACACAGCCTGTTGTCCCTTATTTATCCTCAGATATTCCAAATGTTTCCCTTGTTTATCCACAGAAAATAAAACTAGTGAACTATGAAAAAAAGAAAGAAAGAAAAGGAAAGGAGAAAGGAAGGGAGGGAGGTAAGATCAATGGAAAGTAAAGGTGGATAACTGGAACAAAAGGTTATAAAAAGAAAAAAAAGATTGGCCTCTGGTAAGCCAACAAGTTTACCTTGTCGAACCTAGAAGAAAAAACGACCTCTGAAAGTATGATGCTAATAAACATCTATTCTGAGGGCTAGTATGTGGGGGGAGGGGTGGGGGACAAGGTTTCTGAGTGACTTCTCTCTGGGAAACACTGAGTTACCTGAAGTTAAACAGGCTTATTTAAGAAAAGACTCCTCAGACCCACTAATCTGTGAATATGCCTCAGGACTCTAGGAGGAGACTGTACAGCACTTATGTCACCACACACCTTCTTTTGCAGACTATCTTTATGGACTGAGACGTCCATAGAACACACGCTTAGAAACAATGCCTTTTCTAAAGGTTCAAAACACAAACATTCAAAATACAAAACTCAATTCCCTTATGTGACTCTGTGCTCACCAAACAAATTTTTGGTCTTCATACATGATTTCCCTATTCAACAGAAATGTGTGCTAGTTCCAAGAAACATATGATTGAGGGAACCAGATAGTATGATTGTGCATTAGAGATGAATATACTGACATTCTAGTATATAAATCTTGTGATTTAGTCAGCAAAAGTAATACCTAGCCATAGAGAGAGAGAGAGAGAGAGAGAGAGAGAGAGAGAGAAAATACATACACATACAAGCCCAAAAAAGAGTAAGCCCATCCAAGTTAGAATTTCTGAATCCTCAAAGGCAAATTATTGAATGGGATATATTCATCAAGTCAGTGCTACTCTGCAGGTTCTATTAGTAACTTATAAATCAGTTTGTACTGGCAATGCCCCTATCTCGCCATGAATCTTTTGTTCAAACAGATACAAACAACTACAACCATCAAATGCCTTATTATGATACATAATCACACTCAAGATCTAGAATGAGTATGTATAGTTCTATACACCCACCTACATTAGATGGTCACAGTCAGCCAGCTTTTTATAGATCTATTTGCTATTTTAATTTAGTCTTCTTAGTCACCATCAAACTGTCACTATTGTCAGTGTTTATGTAGACCTCTTGCCACTCTTACTAATTTGTTGCTTCAAATGTATTTCTCAAAAAAATAAATAACTGAGCTTATCAAATGCAATGGTGAGGTAAGCTAGGTTTTGCTTCACCTGAGTTCTTGACGTATCAAATTTCAATAGTTATAAATTTAGAAAAGCTAAATCTTTCTGGCATTGTGTTGTCATTATCTACCTTCTGATTCTAAAAGTTATAATCGTAAATCCTGCCACTGCCACTGTAGTCTTTAGCCTTATTCCTCCTTAAATACAAACTAGGAAGTATCTAAAACTAATGAAGGAGAGAATGAGATATGTCCAGAGTCTCAAAGTATCTCCCTATAAGACACCTTCATTAATGACAAGGGGAGAAACACTAACACTACGGTGAGGAAATGCAAGAGATGCCACCTTTTTTTTTTTAATTGGAGTTTAGTTGCCTTACAATGTTGGGTTATTTTTTCTGCTGTGCAGGAAAGTGAATCAGTTATACGTATACATATTATCTACTCTTTTTTAGATTTCCTTCCCATTTAGGTCACCACAGAGCACTGAGTAGAGTTCACTGTGCTACACAGTAGGTTCTCATTAGTTATCTATTTTACACATAATAGTGTATACATGTCAATCTCAGTCTCCCAATTCATCCCACCCACCCCTTCCCCGCTTGGTAACCATAAGTTCGTAAGAGATGCCACGTTAACGAAGCCAACATTACCAGTAATGGGATAAACAGACATCGCATGCCTCCTATATGGTGCTCAGGAAAGAACAACAGCATTTCTGTAGTATTCTTGCCAAAAATGCAAAGCCTGAATATAATCAAGAGAAAAAAGACATGCAAAATGCAGGACACTCTAGAAAATAAATGGCCTGTGCTCATAAAAAAATGTAAAGACCATACTTGACCAAAAAAACAAAAGAAAGACTAAGGAACTGTTCCAGATGGAGAGAGACTAAAGAGGCATGGCAAGTAAATGTAACATAGGATCCTGAACCAGAAAAATGCTGTATTTTACTATAAAAGACAATAGTGAACAAGTGGTGAAATGTAAATATGATCTGTAGACTGGATGATAGTAATATGTCAATGTTAATATTCTGATGTTGATAATGGTACTGTGGTAATATAAAAGAATTTTCTTGTTTTTAGGAAATACATATTTAGGGGTAAAGAGGCACCAGGCCTGCAATTTACTCTGAAATGTTTCAGGTAAAGAAGATAGATACAGAGAAACAAAGATGCAGATATAGATACAAGGATAAAGCAAATGTAAATGTTAGTAAAGGGTGTTCAGAAATTCTTTGTAATGTTTTGCAGTTTTTCTGGACATCTGAAATAACTCCAAAATAAAAATTAATAAAAATTAAAGCAATATCACTAGAATTTTTGTTTTTATATTACAAAACATTATTAAAATAAAGATATCTGACTTGATCAACATTATTTTCTCTTCAATCAGAACCCTCTCATTGTGCTAAATAAAAATAATCAACAACAGATAATTTGTTCAATAATGTTTTCTCTAACTTAAACTTCTAAATACTTTATTGTGTTGATGACCTAATAATTCTAAAGATTTTAAGAATGGGTAACTAGATAACAGGCAAGTATTCCTCGAGGAGAAGATGATTCAGGCAAATTTTAATTACACACTAAAGTTAACTTCAAATGAAAATTAACAATGAGGCAAGTTTAAAAGAGGAGAAAGTTCCAAAAAGTGTGGAGAGAAGTCAGATCAATGAAATTATGTGTTACCTTGGCCACTACAGAGAAGGAGGGTGATAAAAAGTATTCAAAGTTCCTTGAATGGAGGGTAATTGTTTTTCAGGTGGTACGTGGAGGCCCAAATGCTTAGTCAAAGCAGAAGCTGTCCCTAAAAGCAGAAGACCCATGTACATACCATAACTAACATCTCTGTGGCACTGAAATTTACCAAAACCCTCCAAATGCACAAACTTGTTCCCTATTCCACTGTCATTTTACGGACAAGGTACAAGAGATACTCACAAGGGGTATAAGGTAAGTAAATATTAAGAATTTTCTAATATTCAAATAATGTTATTTTAAATTAACATAATTTAAAGTAACTTCTTTATTAAATATGTCTAAACAAGATATTACAAAGACTTAGTTTGTGAAAGCCATTTTTTGTAAGCAGAACTTTTTAAATTCAACTCAGCAAAGCAGTACAGGTATGATTACCTGTTGAAATGTGAGGAAACTGTCCTGTTATATAAAATCGGGCTTCATCATGGTATTTGGCATAATAGGTCTTTTTCGTTTGTTGTTATTCTGGCCTGAAAGGACAACTGATGTCATTATTTTTGGTTTTGCTCTTTCAGTTCAGAGAGAGTCTTTGTCCAGAACAGAATCTAACATATACCTATTAAAATTCTGAAACTCTACCTCCTGAGAATACAGGGTTTCAAAATAAAGATCTAAAGTTATTAGATTTTGATCCACAGGGCTTAAAGATAAAAAGCATGTTGGGAAATAGGCCCCAACACACCATCCCTGTAAACTCACCTTGAAAATAATGCCTATATTCAAGGGTGGCAGTGAAAACTGAACAGTTTCTATTACAGAGCTTTCCTGTTGACCCCAACACAAATAGTCAGATGAAGAAAGGATAAGAGAACTGTTTAGGCGCTGAACTGCATCTCCTCTGCCCAATTCACATCTTTAAGTCCTAACCCTTAGTACCTCAGAATATGACTGTGTTTGGAGATACGGTCTTTAAAGAGGCAATTAAGTTAAAATAAGGTCATGAGGGTGGGCCCTAACCCAACATGACTGATGCCCTTATAAGAAGAGATTAGGACACAGACAACACACAGCACAGAAAAAAAGACCATGTGAAGACACAAGAAGACGACGTCCATCTGCAGGCCAAAGAGAAAGGCCTCCAGAAGAAACTCATCCTGCCAACACCTCGATTTTAGACTTCTGCCTCCAGAAGTGTAAGAAAATAAATGTTGCTTAAGCCATCCACTCTGTGGTAACTTGTCATGATAGCCCTAGAAAACTAATACAGGAACAAATTTGAAAAGTTAAAATCTAGGTAAGAATCCAGAACTCAAAGACACCATAATAGTTTATAAAATGCTTTAAAACAAAAAACTAATGAAAAATGCCTGACAAGTTTAACTATTCATATCCATATAACAAAAACGTCTTTCCTTCAACTTTCTAAAAAGACTCAATAAACATTAAGTGAAAGTATAACATGCCCTTCGTTATATTCTCAGTTTCCTAGGAGAGTAACTTCAAGTATCCCAGAACATTCCAGTTCTGGCTAACTCTAGCCAGTCTGATAATCCTGGCCTCTATGACTTTAAATATAATCAAAATGTCAACTTCTGGGCTTCCCTGGTGGCGCAGTGGTTAAGAGTACACCTGCCGATGCAGGGGACACGGGTTCGTGCCCCGGTCCAGGAAGATCCCACATGCCGTGGAGCGGCTAGGCCCGTGAGCCATGGCTGCTGAGCCGGCACGTCCGGAGGCTCCACAACTGGAGAGGCCACAACAGTGAGAGGCCCACGTACCGCAAAAAAAAAAAAAAAATGTCAACTTCTGTCCAGATCTAAAATATCAATTCTGGCAAGAATGGAATTTTACAAATTAATTACAAATCCATTTCCCTATAATTTCTCTTATTTCCACCAATTATTCTTTCAGTCAAACAGCCCAATTCATAAAGACCAAACTCTTTTAGTAGTTTTTAAATTTAAAACTGCTCTGAAATTAGAATATGATATTTGTTCAGTTACAGTCCATTCTCAGAAATCAGAATTTATGTTGCAATAATTTTTATTCTTTTAATAAAAGAAACAGCAAAGGGTAAGAATCAAGATGCTAAAAAAGTGTTTCTAAAGCCCTCCTGGAATGTAAGGTTCCATACGATACAGAACTCTCCAACGGAAGCTCTGGTTGGATGTGGGGATATGCAGCCTCCGCAGAATTTCAACAGTTCTGTTGTACTTTTCTTCCACAGCACAGGTAGATTCCTCCTCCACTGTAGCAATCAGTATAAGCCACTGACTAAGGTCTAACAAAAGGGGTACAATTTAGCTCTCTGTTCTCAAAATGGTGGAATAGCCAGCAGACCACATTTGGGCATTTAATGACTTTAAAACCTTACTCCTTTCTATATGGGAGTTTTCTAGGTTTTTCAATCTTTGTAGACTATAAAAAGACTGCTTTTCCAAAAAGATAACATCTAAAAATTGCCTAGATTTGGAAATTAACAATTATACACACACACAATTTGGAACGGTATATTCAAGGTCCTAATATTAATCTTAGCACAAAGGCCTAAGCAGAAATAGTTTATCAATGTAACACTTTTATCAGTTCATTTTTAGAAGAAAGAGTTCCGCATCCATTTTTCTCCTAGACTCTTACACAAACACCTTTACAATGAAAAGGCTTCTTTCAAAGCAGTATTTCCACTATGTTTGTTCATTTGTAACAATAACTTTTCAGTCAACTGACAAAAGATTAATAAGAGAAAGTTATTATTAATTTGTGGCTCAGTTTGCCATCTGAAAAACAATGACTACTGACAGGGTTTATTAATTATAATGACAACAGTAATAGTAAACGTGTTGGGACTTCCCTGGTGGCACAGTGGTTAAGAATCCACCTCCCAATGCAGGGGACATGGGTTCGAGCCCCGGTCTGGGAAGATCCCACATGCTGCAGAGCAACTAAGCCCCTGCGCCACAACTACTGAGCCTGAGCTCTAGAGCCCACAAGCCACAACTACTGACCCCGCGTGCCACAACTGCTGAAGCCTGTGCACCTAGAGCCCATGCTCCACAGCAAGAGAAGCCCACGCAGTGCAAAGAAGAGTAGCCCCTGCTCGGTGCAACTCAAGAAAGCCCGCATGCAGCAACGAAGACCCAACACAGCCAAACAAACATACATACATACATACATACATACATACATACATACATACATACATACATAAATAAATAAATAAAAAACGTGTTAACCAATGTTTAACAAACATAGCATGCAGGATATTACTGGTAAGATTCTTACAGTGAGGAAGAAGAATGAGTGCTTGGTATAAACCAGGCACTATTCTGAGTATTTAAATGTATTAATTCACTTAATGCTCACAATGCTATAAAGCCAGTGCTATATTACTGTCACTTTACAGATGAGGGAAATAAAGTATAGAGAAGCTAAGGAACTTGCTTACAGACACACAGCTAGGAAGGAGCAGAGTTAGGATTTACTTGTACTAAGTGAAAATAGTGGATGTTTGCAATTTATGGAAAAAATGATTAAATGAGTTCCCCATTAGTCTACTACAATTGTTCTGAACCATTCTAGGGTCTAGAACCTCACCAAATCTCTCCCTAGAAAAGTGTGGATCCAATTTCAGAGGGTCCACAGACTCCCCTACAACTCATTAAAGAGTCCAGATAACCCAGGTTAGAAGCTTCTGCTTTGGGAAGATGGCAATTCCAACATGGCTCACTCCCTCCCCACAGTCTCTATTTCCCCAGACTTAGGGAGCTGCTGAGGATACGTGAAGTGCAAAGATTTGGGGCAAAGTGACAGCCAACAACAGGTAATAGGCTCTTCTCTCTCGTGGGCTGGGCAACACTGAGAGACTAGCTTCAGAGACCGCTAGGGAAGAATGAGAAAGGCACTGGTCATGGAGACAGCTTGGCCTGCAGACATCCACGGACCCTGGAGAGAAACTCAATAAAGGCTCCAGAAGAGTCCCTGGTCTCTTCACCAAAGAGTCTGAGTCAATAAACGATAGCTGGATTCTGTCCTTGAGACAAGGGGAATGCTAGGAGACATATGCTCTTGCTGTCCTCAGGAGTAGATATGGTTCTGTCTGCAACCACTTGAAGAACACTACCCCTAGAACGTTACATCAAAGAGAAGTCAGTACTGAGCACCCAAGACAACCACAGTAGAGGGTGTACCCAACTGAGAAAGGATAAACATTTGGAATAACGATCACATATGTCAAGTGAAATAGAGCGGCTGAGGGACAGAAAAAAAAATTTATCCAAAAAACAGTAAGGGCACTTAGAAACTTCGAAAGTAGCAATATAAGCACACACACACCCCTATACGCAATCAGACTTTCTGGGATAAAATAACAATTTCCCAATTATGCAATTCAGTCAATTACTTAGAAGATGATCACTGTTTGAACCTGAATTAGTAGCCTGGAAGGAGAACATAAAGAAATGATATCAAGAAACAGAGCACAGGGCTTCCCTGGTGGCGCAGTGGTTGAGAGTCCGCCTGCCGATGCAGGGGACACGGGTTTGGGCCCCAGTCCGGGAGGATCCCACATGCCGCGGAGTGGCTGGGCCCGTGAGCCATGGCCGCTGAGCCTGTGTGTCTGGAGCCTGTGCTCCGCAACGGGAGAGGCCACAACAGTGAGAGGCCCGCGTACCGCAAAAAAAAAAAAAAGAAAGAAAGAAACAGAGCACAAATACAAACTGAGAGTAATCATGAGGGAAAAGATATGAGCCCTAGAGGGCTTGTCCAGAATACCTAACCTGCAAATAACAGGAGTCACCAAAGGAGAAAACTAACAAATGAGGAGAGGAAATAGTCACCAGAAGAAATTTCCCCTGAAATGAAGAGACACTTGAATCTGTACAACTGAAAAGGGCACATGGAGCAAAAGGCAGAGTTGATGGATATAAACATATACCTAGTCATGTGAAGAAGAAAAAAAAAATTCCTGAATTCCAATATTTAAGAAAAAGTTGGGTCACCTTTCAGACAACAAGAATACGTTACCTATAATGGAAGACAAATCAGAATGACATCAGACTTAACACTAGAAGCTAGAACACAGAAGAATGTAAAAACTACAAAAGACTAGAACAGAAACTCAAAAATCCTATACTCAATCAAAATATCATTCCTCTTTCACAGCTAAAGAAATATACTTGAGGATGGGGTATTTCAGAGCATATCATTCACATACTCCAGCTGAGGAAATTATATGAAAAAACTTCCTAAACAAACAAATGAACTAGGGCAGAAATCTTAAAAAAGGAGAAAGACAGAGAAGCTACAGTAAATGAGACATGCCTAGGGGTGTGTACCTAGAAGCTAAAGGGACTCTGGAAACAGAATAGATAAAACTACAAGGGAAAGTAACACATAGCCTAGAACCATTAAGTTATCTCAGAGACTCTTTACTGCTGGAAAGTGGAGAGAACCAGTTATATCATCTTTACAAATACTAATGGAGAAAAGGTCTAACTGAAAAGGAGGATGAACATAAATACAATTTTAAAGGACAGAATATCTACAACTTATCAATAGGAAGCAACAGGAATAATTAGCAATTTAATTCAAGCAACAAATAGAAAAAAGAAAAAAACTGGAATATTATTTATAAAACACAAGTAAAGATGATAAAATCAAGTATTTAAAGTCAGAAGGACTAAAATTTCATACTAAAAGAAAGAGTGTCAGACTGGGTTTTTCAAAAAAAACTTATAGAACAATTAAAGCAAGTGATACAGAACAGGCAAATAAAACAAAAAGAAGCAGGACACAGACATAGAAAACAAACTTATGGTTACCAAAGGGGAAGGCGAGGAGGGATAAATCAGGAGAATGGAATTAACATATATACACTACTATATATAAAACAGGTAAAGTACAAGGACCTACTGTACAGCACAGAGAACTATACTCAATATTTTGTAATAATCTATAAGGAAAAGAATCTGAAAAAGAACATGTATATATATATACACATATATAAATAAAAAACTGAATCACTGTGCTGTACATCTGAAACTAACATGACATGGTAAATCAGCTACACTTCAAGTTTTTAAAAAATTTTTAATAAAAAATAAAGTCAAGGCTTCCCTGGTGGCGCAGTGGTTGAGAGTCCGCCTGCCGATGCAGGGGACACGGGTTCGTGCCCCGGTCGGGGAAGATCCCACATGCCGCAGAGCGGCTGGGCCCGTGAGCCATGGCCGCTGAGCCTGCGCGTCCGGAGCCTGTCCTCTGCAACGGGAGAGGCCACAACAGTGAGAGGCCCGCGTACCACAAAAAAAAAAATAAAAAAAATAAAGTCAAAAAAAATTTTAACTGGGATTCACATATATAAACTAATATGTATAAAATAGATAACTAATAAGAACCTGCTGTATAAAAAAATATAATAGGGCTTCCCTGGTGGCTGAGAGTGGTTGAGAGTCCACCTGCTGATGCAGGGGACACGGGTTCGTGCCCCAGTCGGGGAAGATCTCACATGCCGCGGAGATGGCTGGGCCCGTGAGCCATGGCCACTGAGCCCGTGCATCTGGAGCCTGTGCTCCGCAACGGGAGAGGCCACAGCAGTGAGAGGCACGTGTACCACAAAAAAATAAAAAAATAAAAATAAATAAAATAAAATTAAAAAAAAAATTTTTAATAAAAAAAAGTAGGAGATGCAACATGATATAAGTCAAGGTGGAATTTAAGATTAAACAACTTAAACAAGATAAAGATATTCTGTCATGATAAAAGGCAAACAGTAAGGTATTTCCTTACTGTATTTATATTACTCTCTTCCTACTTTCCAACTCCTAAACACCCTCTAACTATCACTGTCTAGGGATGTTTTTTCCTAAAAGAACAGGGGAATATAGAGCCAAAAGGGAGGTGCTTCCATTACGGGTGAAGTTAGATCAGATAATATCTAGCAGTGATTTAAACTCCAGGAATATGAAGAATAAATTCTAGTGCCCAGATAGTTGGGAAGGGCTCAGACAAATATAGGAGCAACACTGGCTACAATGGGGAGCAAAGGCTGCCTTCTGAGTTTAGACCCAGGAGGTCTTCACTTTTGCCTAAACTCAGTTTGCCATGAAAATTCCAAAGAGAGCAGATGTTCGGATTTGCCCTCCTTTGGGCATCTGCCTGACCATGATTAGTGTGTGAGTGTATAACGTGCTCATGAGTGAGGGTTTCGTCAAGCCGAGTGTGTAGGTGTATTGTCCGTATTTGTGTTTACTTTTTTTTTTGATCTCATTTGTTCAGATTTTTTAATCTCTTGTGTTTCCTAGAGCTGCTCATGCCCCACCTCCACCTTTGTCTTTGCAGCACTCAAAAGTTATTTTCTTCCCATCAAATATACGCTGGCTAGAACAAGAGTTATTTCTGCTAGGCAGCATCTTACCCCCAGAGCTCTCCAGCTCTTCTGCCTAACAGTTTTAAATCGGAGATTGAAGAGTCAGTTTTTCCAAACCACCCGTTTTCCACGTTAGCTTGCGAGGCCTTTTCAATTCTTTTTGACTCCATGCGCCTCTGCTACACTGAGATAGGACACAGTTATGCTTACGGTGTCACCAGTTCCAGAGACGAAGGGGAAAAGGTGCACCAGGGCCCACCTAGCAGACGGGTTAGGTTGCTGCTGGGAGGTGGGGTGTCACTGTTCCCTTTGCTCAGGCACGCTGTTTCCAGGACCCCTCAGAAACTGGTCCCCACTCCTCTCCAGGGCTCTTCTCATCCCTCTATTCATATGCGTGTGTGTGTATTTTCCCTGTGACACTGGCAGTGACAGTAATTTCCCGCCCAGAGAGAAGCTTGTGGTCCATGATGCTCCAAGAATGAATTTCCAAGTATTTGCCAGTGGAGGTGCAGAAGCTGTGACAAGAGTGAGTCAGTGTTGCACTTTCAGAGCAACTGTATATTGCAGTAATAAATGGAAAATATCAGCAAACAAACAAACAAACAAAAAAAACACACACACAGGCAAACAGCAATAAACCTATACTGTACGTATTATTTTGTAAATATATATGTAAACATTATTACAAGCGCAAGCAAAGCTGAGAGATGTATACTGAAGCAGTTATGGATGAAATTATTTAATGTCTGACATTTGTGTTAAAATACTCCAGCTATAAGGCGTAAAAGCAAGGAAAAGGAGGCATACATACAGGAAACAATACTGGCCAAGTTAAAACTGCTCTAAAAAATAAAATCTTATTTTTTAATAAATTATGAAAAACTTTATATATCTAAGACATCCTTGCATTTCTTTCTAAATAAAACAGATCCAATTTAAAAAAAGAGAGAGAAAAGATATAGAGGAAGTGAATAAAACAACAACCTTCAATAACATTGGGTTTTCTTTTGCTTTTTTTGGTGAACTTGGGCAAGTTAATAACTTTGACTTTTTAATAGATATTACCTCATAAAATACTGAAGGTCTATAACAGAAGGGTCTAGAAAGATCTTTAAAGGCCTACCATTGAGAATGATACCAGCAACAAATGGATTCACATCTAAGTCTGAATTTTTAAAGAAAAGATAATGCCTATTATTAACTAGACCCCAGAAAAAGAATACTCCCACAGTTTGCTTCGAAAAAAATACATATAACTTTATAACTAAAATCTGGTAAAGACAGTATTTTAAAAAGAAATAAAAATATTTATATTCACAAAATCCAGCAAAATACCAAAAGGAAAATCACTATGTCTAATTAAAATGTATTCCAGGAATATAAAGGAAATGTATCAGAAGAGTCCATAATGTTAATAAATTAAAAGAAAAAAGGGCCACTTCTTGCCTTATCAGTAGTAACTGGTAGATAATTAGGAATTTTGACCACAACTAGGGACAAAGAGGAGATCTTACAAGCCTTTAGAAGGAGAGAAAAATTTTAAATGATAATCAGATGCATCTCAATATCAACAGTAGAAATTAAAAGAAAGCAATATAAGGCCTTCAAAAAGTCAATGAAAAATTATTTCCAATCCAGAATTTAATATGCAAAATTCTAAAAGCAAACTTTGGAAAAAATTGTGACCTTAGGTCAGGCAAAGATTTCTCAGGAACTACATCAAAAGCACAATCCATAAGTTAAAAACTTGGTAAATTGGGCTTCATCAAAATTAAAAATTTTTGTGCTTCAAATGACACCATTAAGAAAATAAAAACGGGGGAACCTTCAAGATGGCAAAAGAGTAAGATCTGGAGATCACATTCCTCCCCACAAATACATCAAAAATACAACTACATGTGAAACAACTTCTACAGAACATCTACTGAACGCTGACAGAAGACCTCAGACTTCCCAAAAGGCCAGAAACTCCACACGTACATGGCCACGTGTCTGACAGAGTCTTGGTGCTCCTGCCAGGTGTCAGGCCTAAGCCTCTTAGGTGGGAGAGCCGAGTTCAGGACATTTGTCCACCAGAGACCTCCCGGCCCCACATAATATCAACCAGTGAAAGCTCTCCCAGAGATCTCCATCTCAACGCTAAGAGCCAGAGCCACTCGATGACCAGTAAGCTCCAGCGCTGGACACCCCATGACAAACAACTAGCAAGACAGGAATACAACCCGACCCATTAGCAGAGAGGCTGCCTAAAATCATACTAAAGTCAGAGACACCCCAAAACACAACACCAGATATGGTCCTGCCCACCAGAAAAACAAGATCCAGCCTCATCCACCAGAACACAGGCACCAGTCCCCTCCACCGGGAAGCCTACGCAACCCACTGAACCAACCTTACCCACTGGGGGCAGACACCAAAAACAACGGGAACTACGAACCTGCAGCCTGTGAAAAGCAGACGCCCAAACACAGTAAGTTAAGCAAAATGAGAAGACAGAGAAATACACAGCAGGTGAAGGAGCAAGGTAAAAACGCTCCAGACCAAACAAATGAAGAGGAAACAGGCAGTCTACCTGAAAAAGAATTCAGAGTAATGATAGTAAAGATGATCCAAAATCTTGGAAACAGAATGGAGAAAAAACAAGTAATGTTCAACAAGGACCTAGAAGAACTGAAGAGCAAACAAACAGTGACGAACAACACAATAAATGAAATAAAAAATTCTCTGGAAGGAATCAATAACAGAATAACTGAGGCAGAAGAACGGATGAGTGATCTGGAAGATAAAATAGTGGAAATAACTACTGCAGAGTAGAATAAAGAAAAAAAAAAAAGAATTGAGAACAGTCTCAGAGACCTCTGGAACAACATTAAACACACCAACATCCAAATTACAAGGGTTCCAGAAGAAGAAGAGAAAAAGAAAGGGACTGAGAAAATATTTGAAGAGATTATAGTTGAAAACTTCCCTAAAATGGGAAAGGAAATAGTTAATCAAGTCCAGGAAGCACAGAGAGTCCCATACAGGATAAATCCAAAGAGAAACACGCCAAAACACATATTAATCAAACTATCAAAAATTAAGTACAAAGAAAAAATATTAAAAGCAGCAAGGGAAAAGCAACAAATAACATACAATGGAATCCCCATAAGGTTCACAGCTGATCTTTCAGCTGAAACTCTGCAAGCCAGAAGGGAGTGGCAGGACATATTTAAAGTGATGAAGGAGAAAAACTTACAACCAAGATTACTCTACCCAGCAAGGATCATATTCAGATTTGACAGAGAAATTAAAACCTTTACAGACAAGCAAAAGCTAAGAGAATTCAGCACCACCAAACCAGCTTTACAACAAATGCTAAAGGAACTTCTCTAGGCAGGGAACACAAGAGAAGGAAACGACCTACAATAACAAACCCAAAACAATAAAGAAAATGGGAATAGGAACATACATATTGATAATTACCTTAAATGTAAATGGATTAATGCTCCAACCAAAAGACATAGACAGGCTGAATGATTACAAAAACAAGACCCCTATATATGCTGTCTACAAGAGACCCCACTTCAGACCTAGGGACACATACAGACTGAAAGTGAGGGGATGGAAAAAGATATTCCATGCAAATGGAAACCAAAAGAAAGCTGGAGTAGCAATTCTCATATCAGACAAAGTAGACTATAAAACAAAGACTATTACAAGAGACAAAGAAGGACCCTACATAATGATCAAGGGATCAATCCAAGAAGAAAATATAACAACTGTAAACATTTATGCACCCAACAAGGAGCACATCCATACATAAGGCAAATACTAACAGCCATAAAAGGGGAAATCAACAGTAACACAATCATAGTAGGAGACTTTAACACCCCACTTTCACCAATGGACAGATCAACCAAAATGAAAATAAATAAGGAAACACAAGCTTTAAATAATATATTAAACAAGATGGACTTAATTGATAACACAATTGGAACAGGACATTCCATCCAGAAACAACAGAATACACTTTCTTCTCAGGTGCTCATGGAACGTTCTCCAGGATAGATCATATCTTGGGTCACAAATCAAGCCTTGGTAAATTTAATTAAACTGAAATCATATCAAGTATCTTTTCAGACCACAATGATATGAGACTAGATATCAATTCCAGGAAAAAAATTTGCAAAAAATACAAACACATGGAGGCTAAACAATACACTACTTAATAACGAAGTGATCACTCAAGAAATCAAAGAGGAAATTAAAAAAAATACCTAGAAACAAATGACAATGGAGACATGACGACCCAAAACCTATGGGATGCAGCAAAAGCAGTTCTAAAAGGGAAATTTATAGCAATACAATCCTACCTTAAGAAACAGGAAACATCTCGAATAAACAACCTAACCTTGCACCTAAAGCAATTAGAAAAAGAACAAAAAAAACCCAAAGTTAGCAGAAGGAAAGAAATCATAAAGATCAGATCAGAAATAAATGAAAAAGAAATGAAGGAAACGATAGCAAAGATCAATAAAACTAAAAGCTGGTTCTTTGAGAAGATAAACAAAATTGATAAACCATTAGCCAGACTCATCAAGAAAAACAGGGAGAAGACTCAAATCAATAGAATTAGAAATGAAAAAGGAGAAGTAACAACTGACACTGCAGAAGTACAAAGGATCATGAGAGATTACTACAAGCAACTATATGCCAATAAAATGGACAACCTGGAAGAAATGGACAAATTCTTAGCAATGCACAACCTTCTGAGACTGAACCAGGAAGAAACAGAAAATATGAACAGACCAATCACAAGCACTGAAACTGAGACTGTGATTTAAAATCTTCCAACAAACAAAAGCCCAGGACCAGATGGCTTCAGAGGCGAATTCTATCACACATTTAGAGAAGATTTAACACCTATCCTTCTCAAACTCTTCCAAAATATAGCAGAGGGAGGAACGCTCCCAAACTCATTCTATGAGGCCACCATCACCCTGATACCAAAACCACACAAAGATGTCACAAAGAAAGAAAACTACAGGCCAATATCACTGATAAACATAGATGCAACAATCCTCAACAAAATACTGGCAAACAGAATCCAACAGCACATTAAAAGTATCATACACCATGATCAAGTGGGGTTTACCCCAGGAATGCAAGGATTCTTCAATATACGCAAATCAATCAATGTGATACACCATATTAACAAATTGAAGGAGAAAAACCATATGATCATCTCAACAGATGCAGAGTAAGCTTTCGACAAAATTCAACACCCATTTATGATAAAAACCCTCCAGAAAGTAGGCATAGAGGGAACTTACCTCAACATAATAAAGGCCATATATGACAAACCCACAGCCAACATCATCCTCAATGGTGAAAAACTGAAACCATTTCCACTAAGATCAGGAAAATGACAAGGTTGCCCACTCTCACCACTATTATTCAACATAGTTTTGGAATTTTTAGCCACAGCAATCAGAGAAGAAAAAGAAATAAAAGGAATCCAAATAGGAAAAAAAGAGGTAAAGCTGTCACTGTTTGCAGATGACATGATACTATACATAGAGAATCCTAAAGATGCTACCAGAAAACTACTAGACCTAATCAATGAATTTGGTAAAGTAGCAGGATACAAAATTAATGCACAGAAATCTCTAGCATTCCTATACACTAATGATGAAAAATCTGAAAGTGAAATTAAAAAAACACTCCCATTTACCACTGCAACAAAAAGAATAAAATATCTAGGAATAAACCTACCTAAGGAGACAAAAGACCTGTATGCAGAAAACTATAAGACACTGATGAAAGAAATTAAAGATGACACAAATACATGGAAAGATATATCGTGTTCTTGGATTGGAAGAATCAACAGTGTGAAAATGACTCTACTACCAAAAGGAATCTACAGATTCAATGCAATCCCTATCAAACTACCACTGGCATTTTTCACAGAACTAGAACAAAAAACCTCACAATTTGTATGGAAACACAAAAGACTCTGAATAGCCAAAGCAACCTTGAGAAAGAAAAATGAAGCTGGAGGAATAAGGCTCCCTGATTTCAGACTATACTACAAAGCTATAGTAAGCAAGACAGTATGGTACTGGCACAAAAACAAAAATGTAGATCAATGGAACAGGATAGAAAGCCCAGAGGTAAACCCATGCACCTGTGGTCACCTTATATTTGATAAAGGAGGCAAGAATATACACTGAAGAAAAGACAGCCTCTTCCATAAGTGGTGCTGGGAAAACTGGACAGCTACATGTAAAAGAATGATATTAGAACACTCCCTAACACCATACACAAAATGGATTAAAGACCTAAATGTAAGTCCAGACACTATAAAACCGTTGGAGGAAAACAAAGGCAGAACACTCCATGACATAAATCACAGCAAGGTCCTTTTTGACCCACCTCCTAGAGAAATGGAAATAAAAACAAAAATAAACAAATGGAACTTAATGAAACTTAAAAGCTTTTGCACAGCAAAGGAAACCATAAACAAGACAAAAGGACAACCCTCAGAATGGGAGAAAATATTTGCAAATGAAGCAACTTACAAAGGATTAATCTCCAAAATTTACAAGCAGCTCATGCAGCTCTATATCAAAAAAACAAACAACCCAATCCAAAAATGGACAGAAGACCTCAATAGACATTTCTCCAAAGAAGATACACTGATTGCCAACAAACACATGAAAGAACGCTTAACATCATTAATCATTAAGGAAATGCAAATCAAAACTACGATGAGATATCATCTCACACCAGTCAGAATGGCCATCATCAAAAAATCTAGAAACAATAAATGCTGGTGAGGGTGTGGAGAAAAGGGAATCCTCTTGCACTGTTGGTGGGAATGTAAATTGATACAGCCACTATGGAGAACAGTATGGAGGTTCCTTAAGAAACTAAAACTGGAACTACCATACGACCCAGCAATCCCACTACTGGGCATATACCCTGAGAAAACCATAATTCAAAAAAGTCATGTTCCACAATGTTCATTGCAGGTCTATCTACAATAGCCAGGACATGGAAGCAATCTAAGTGTCCATCGACAGATGAATGGATAAAGAAGATGTGGCACATATATACAATGGAATATCACTCAGCCATAAAAAGAAACGAAACTGAGTTATTTGTAGTGAGGTGGATGGACCTAGAGTCTGTCCTACAGAGTGAAGTAAGTCAGAAAGAGAAAAACAAATATCGTATGCTAACACATATATATAGAATCTAAGAAAAAAAAAATGGTCATGAAGAACCTAGGGGCAAGATGGGAAAAAAGACGCAGACCTACTAGAGAATGGAGTTGACGATATGGAGAAGGGGAAGGGTAAGCTGGGACAAAGTGAGAGAGTGGCATGGACATATACACTACCATATGTAAAATAGATAGCTAGTGGGAAGCAGCCACACAGCACAGGGAGATCAGCTCGGTGCTTTGTGACCACCTAGAGTGGTAGGATAGGGAGGGTGGGAGGGAGACGCAAGAGGGAGGAGATATGGGGAGATATGTATATGTATAGCTGATTCATCACTTTGATATAAAGCAGAAAGTAGCACACCACTGTAAAGCAGTTATACTCCAATAAAGATGTTAAAAAAAAAAAAAAACCCAAAAACTTCACATGGAAAAGAGTAATCAGAAAGAATATTCCTACTGGATACTGTATTATAATAAAAAGATATAACAGCTAAAATAGTGTGGTACTAGCACATGAATAAACAGAAAGGTTAAAAAAAGAAAACAGTAAACATCTGCATACATATGAGAATTCAGTACATAATGAAAATGACTTCTAATTAATGTTGAAAAGAATGATTATTCAATAATGGCTGTGACAAACAGGTAACCATTTGAAAAAACTACAATAAATTCCAGATGAACTGAAAATTTCACCAAGGAAGATGAAATTAGTACTAAAAGAAAACATGGAAGAAAAATGTTTCAATTATAATTGAGTAGGAAAAGTCTAAGTATATTACAACATCAGAAATGACAAAGAGATTTAGAAATTCAACTGCAAAATTTAAAAACAAAAATTTTCTCCCTAGGAAGAAAAAATATATACAAAGTCCAAAAGATAGGCAACAGGTGAAAGAAAAGTAGCCACAAATCATATCTG
This sequence comes from Aethalodelphis obliquidens, assembly GCF_003676395.1. NCBI lineage: Eukaryota > Metazoa > Chordata > Mammalia > Artiodactyla > Delphinidae > Aethalodelphis > Aethalodelphis obliquidens. The sequence continues at coordinate 10,367,178 of NW_020837959.1, forward strand.
TATATTTTATATCTACATTCATTTGTTAATTCTGCCATGAAACAAACACAGTTCCTGGACTGGAGAAGGAAGCAATTGTTTACTCACAGAGCATCTTCACACCATTTCTCACACCCCAATTCCCCATGGGTCTAACGTCCCTGTGCGTGCAGAAGGTTGTCCACCTATCACAGGGGCATAAAATATTTATATATAAATAAATAAATATATATATATGTCCACCTATCACAGGGGCATAAAATATTTATATATAAATATAAATAAATATATATATAAATAATAAATATATTATATAATAATAAATATAAATATAATATAATATAAATATAATAAATATATATATAAAAATAAAAATATTTATCTCAGAGCTTATATAAGAGTTGCTGGGGACTTCCCTGGTTGCGCAGTGGGTAAGAATCCGCCCGTCAATGTAGGGGACACGGGTTCGAGCCCTGGTCCGGGAAGATCCCACATGCCACAGAGCAACTAAGCCTGTGTGCCACAACTACTGAGACTGCACTCTAGAGCCCACGAGCCACAACTACTAAGCCCATGTGCCACAACTACTGAGCCTGTGCACCTAGAGCTCATGTTCCACAACAAAGAGAAGCCACCGCAATGAGAAGCCCGTGCACCGCGAGGAAGAGTAGCCCCCACTCGCCACAACGAGAGAAAGCCCATGCACAGCAACGAAGACCCAACACAGCCATAAATAAATAAATAAATAAATAAATAAATGTATTTGTTAAAAAAAGAGTTCCTAGCACGTCTGCCCTTCTTCATCTCTGGAGAGAGAGCAAACTTGGCTCTGGGAAGTAAACAAATCCTTCTGGGGAGAGAGGAGGAAGGCCTCTATTTACCAATCTGGAATGTCAACAAATGGCTCTGGGGAAAGATAAGGCTTTCTCTCTAGCACTCTATCTTTAAAGCTGTTATCATTTAATCAGGTGCCAGAGGTCTTTGGTTAGAAAGCCCTCACTCTTTAAAAATGTGAAAATATTCATGGAGCAGTGCTTCCTGATGATATCACAAATGGCTAATTTCCCAAAAAAATAAAAACATCTATAAGTCAATAAGAAAACCCAAAGGGCAAAGGAAATGTAAAGGAATCTATGAAGAAAAATTCATCCTCACTCATAATAAGAAAAATGAAAATGTGACACATTTTTCACTACCATACAAAGATCCAAAGGCAAAACTTGCCTTTTGGCCAGGCAAGTTCTTCTATAAAAGGCAACTTGATAATACTTCACTAAATTATAAAAGGACATATCACTTTCCAGGCAATTCTACTTCCACATGTGCAAAATGATGACGTATAGGGTCTTTCAATAACTGCACTATTTGCTAGAGCAGAATACTGCAAAAATTATCACTAGGAAACCAATGAAATTATATGACTGTACATCCATACAACTGAATATTAAAAATCACAAAAATGAAGAAGATAATGCTTTAAATTAGGTATGGAATACTACAAAAGATATATTTTTAAGTAAAACAAAGGTTGTCTCTGCAGGAAAAATACATGGTTGTGGTAACAAAAATGTGGTATGGGAAGTTGTTTTTCCAATGTATACTCTTCTGAACAATTTAGATTTTCTTTTAACCAAGTAGTACCAATTCTTAGTATTTCAATTCAATGAAGTAGGAAACTATAAAGTTATTCAAGCAAAATTACATATCATTTATTTCATTAAAATAACATTTTAATAAAACTGTATTTTTTGGTAAAGTATCCATATCTATCCATCTTTCAAATGAAGACAGAAGGAAACAGGTGAGCATGGGTGGATACATATGTGCACTCCTACTAGGAGAAATGAACAGAGACCATTCCAAGCAAAGGGGTAACATGATAAAGGCACACAGAGGTCAAACTGAACTCAGGGAAAAGAAAGGAGAGATTAAGGCCACAGAGAAAAGGGACTTGTAATGCAAAAGCATTTGAATTTTATCTTTCAGCAAAGGCAAACAATGACTTTAAAAACAAACATATATGGGGATAGCACAGATAATCCTGATACATAAATTCTGACCAGACTGAGAACAAAACCAGTATTTACGCACCAAACGTGGTGACTTTCTCAGTGTTTCTCTTTAAGGAGAAACAGTATTTATTTCAAATATCGCTCTTAAGAAAATCCAGCAAAGTGAAGATGCTACTCACATTTCTATTACCAGGAAAAAATGTACAAATACTAAAGCTGGAAAAAGTGACAGTTCAATCAGGAAATTTCAAGGAAAAAAAAAAACACAAAGAAAATTATAGCTCTCCAGACTCAAACTGAAACACTAATTAGAGATAACATATATCTTAGAAGATAAAGAATGTGGTGAATGTGCCTTAAGTATTATAATTTAAGGTTAGCAAAGAAATTTGAAACAGAAAATCTACTATTAAAATGACATTTGAATTGTTTAAACAATATCGGAAAGATGTCATTGAAGTATCTAAGAATGTCTTTCTGAATACTAATCCAAGATCCTTTTTCATGCTCCCATTCAGTTTCACCCTCCACCAGCAAATATCCCTCCATCACACAGATGCTTCTTAAAAAAATCAAAATTAATTTGTCTGGTAACTGACAAGATTACTGCCACTGGAAGCAAATGCAAGCGAGAAAAGAGATACTGTTACACATTAAATGGGAGACAAATTATAAAAGTGCTATTAAACAGCATAAAATTAGGTACTATGAGATCTAATATGATAACATTCTTTATGAATTTCATTTTTTCCTGAAATTCATTTATAATCTTTTTTGAGGGTACTGAACATAATTTCCTGGCAAGCTATCCATGAAACAAACTATAAACGTAGGTACCTAAATGATTTAGACTCCCTACACAGAATTATTTGATAATAAATATCAACTTTTGGAAGTCTTATAACAAAAACAACCATGGGCCAAACTTAAAAAAACTTACAGGCTGAGATAAATGAGCCAGAAACAAATAAAAAATAAATAGATTGAAAAAAAATCAGAACGTAGTAACAAAGTGCCCTAAACAAACATTGGTTATTAATTTTGCAAATTCTGTTAAATACCCCAACTAAACCATCCAGTATTCATTGTGCCTTGAATAAAATAAAAATATACTGTAGTCACTTCAAATTGCATTCAGAATCGTATTACAAGCTATTAGTCTCATCATGACATAACAGTCTCCATTTTAATCAAAAACATGATTTCCCAGCTAATTATCTAATTAGACATTTTCATTATAAAGACATATTTTTAATCAAAATCAAATTAATCTTTAAAAGGCAAAATTCTGCCACTTCTAAAGATGTTCACAAGAATAGAATACAAGCTAAAAAAGTTATTTCAAGCAGGAGTATTGTAAGTTTTGAGCAAAAATTACTGAGGTTAATAACTATACAAACTATAAATATGTATTACCATTGGTCTCAAAATGCATCTAGATATATAAATTCTTCCACAGTAAATGAAAATCAGTCTCATGGTATAATCTCATAAGCACAATGTTGAGAAAAGAAACCAAATATAAAAATCATACAATATAATCCCACTGATTTAAAGTTTAAAAAAGAAACAGGCAAAATTAATTCTATTTCCTAGGTGTGCATAAATAAAAGGAAGAGCTATCCAGAAATATAAGGAGATATTTAGAATTCAGTCAGAATAGTAAATAAGAAGATGGAAGTGGAATCACTGAGAAGGGGAAGAAGTTGAGGGGCGGGGGTAAGAAGCGCTGGGCATTTCGGTACTTCCCGATCCTACTGAGGCTTACGTGAACTCTTGCTTTTAATAATTTTTTCAACTACACATTTGTATTCTATGTAATGTTCTGTATGTGTATGTTAGTTTACAATTTAAATCCAAGAAAAGGGGGAAGAAGGAAGGAAATAAAGCCACTAGTTACAGCACCAGTGGCTTCCAGAGACCTTGACTGAAACTGAGGAAGCATGTCCCTAAAGTCAAATTCCAGGGCAGCCGCTTGATTTCTCAACCTCATAACTGTGGCAGAGGCGTCAGTTCCTCTAGAAGCCAGTTCTGACGGTCATTCCTGCAAGTTCACTCTAGATACCCTTCCTTCCTCCATCCCTTCCAATGACTGGTAAGCCCTTAATCCCTTTCTATTTATCATATCTAGAGTAGTTTCTTTTATCAGCACATGAACCCTAACTAATGCACTTCATCAAGAAAGTTCAAGAAAAAAAAAAAGGAATTTCCAATATGAAGTATTAACAGTAACAAAGCAGAAGGGCTAGACACTGACCATTAAATTAACCTGATACTTATCTGTCATTTCCAACAGATTTCTTAGCACAAGCATAAAAACTAAATATTTAACACTTTAAGGAGTTGATTTTTAGCTTTTATAACACAAGAAGGGGTGGTGAAGAAGGGAAAAGTATAGAGGCGTGGAGAGGAATGAAAACCAGAGTTTCTGTTACCTGGAGCCTCGTATTCATTTCCAAGAAATAAAAATTCTTTTTTGAGTCCACAAGGAATTCTACGGTTCCAGCAGAAGAATAATTTACTGCTTTGGCAAGGGCTACAGCTTGTTCTCCCATTGCTCTTCGAGTCTCAGAATCCAGAAAAAGGCTGCAAATAAGAAAGAGTAATTTCCTACATTTTGAACAAAAATTAAGTAATCTTTTGTGTGCATTACATAAAAATTTTCTTAAAGTTTACTCAGATATGATCATCTGTATCAACTTAAGATTTCATATTATATGCTTTATATATGCTTATAATGTATGTTTATTGTGTTATTAAGCATAACATGTTTAAATAAATCAACTTAAGATTTTTATAAAACATCTGAACTTTCCACACTACACTGCAACTTCAATCAATCTATAAAATATACAGTTACTTTAGCACAAGTAGTTGTTTCCTATGAGTAAAATTTAACATATATATTCATAATTTCTCCAAGTAAGATTGGAAGTCGTGCCCTATAGAGAAAACATGTGTTAGGTGAGCTTCCTTCAGGCAAGCATTATAGCGCTGCGGGCCAGGATGGTGAGTTCAAGGTTAATGAATCAATAGTATGTATTAAAATAAGGTGTCTTTCAACAGAAACACATACAAAACAAGGTTATGTATTAATCGGTCGATGAAAATGTTCTGACCAGAGGCTCACAGAAACTTAATTCTGTATTTCCCCTAGGAGCAATGCTTCAGTATTTATTAATTCAGTGTTCACAGTGACTTTATAAAATATAACTACCACAGGACTTCCCTGCTGGCGCAGTGGTTAAGAATCCGCCTGCCAGTGCAGGGGACATGGGTTCAAGCCCTGGTCGGGGAAGATCCCACGTGCCACAGAGCAACTAAGCCCATGTGCCGCAAATACTGAGCCTGCGCTCTAGAGCCCGTGAGCCGCAACTACTGAGCCCACGTGCCACAACTACTGAAGTCCTCGTGCCTAGAGCCTGTGCTCTGCAACAAGAGAAGCCACCGCAATGAGAAGCCCATGCACTGCAGCAAAGAGTGGCCCCTGCTCGCTGCCAACTAGAGAAAGCCTGCACACAGCAACGAAGACCCAACACAGCCAAAAATTAATTAATTATTTAAAAAAAACATAACTACCACAAATAACAAGAATCCACTGTACATCTAATAAATCCTCAAAACTTTTGTTTCACAATAAAAAAGCACCTTCCAGCAGGCAAGTAAAAGGGTTTCAATGAACCCCGAAAAGAATATTATCAAATCATTTCTGCATTTTCACATATTTTGCTTCTATGCAAAAAAGGTTCTGAGAAATAAAACACTGACTACTTTTCTATTTGTGGATTAAAATTATTCTCAAATGTGTAAGATTTAGATGACATTTTATGAACTTTTTATTATGGAAGAATATAATGAACTTGCACATACCTGTTTCCCATATGTAACAATTATTACTACATAGCTATTCTTGTTTTGTCTATGCTGCATGTCCACTTTTCTACCAGTCCCCCCCCCCCTTTTTTTTTTGGCTGTGCCACACAGCTTATGGGATCTCAGTTCCCCGACGGGACTGAACCCAGGCCACGGCAGTGAAAGTCCGGAATCCTAACCACTAGGCCATCAGGGAACTCCATTTTTTTTTTCTTTTTTAAAGCAAATCCCAAATTAGGTATTACTTCTTCCATAAAAAAAACTTCCGTATCTGTTTCTATAAGTACTCTTTTATAACATAATCACACTTTTAAAATTAACAAGAACTCCTTAATAGCTTTAATATCCAGTTAGTATTCAAATTTCCTGGATTATCTTGTAAATATCTTTTTAGAGCTAATAACTTTGAATCAGGATCCAAATAAGATCTAGCCACTGCATTTGACTGGTTTTTAAATCTTTATGATTCTTTTAACTTGTAATGTCCTCTTCTTTTTTTTTTAAGCCAAGGATCTGGTCATTTTCCTGTCTCATTCCTCTACATGCAATGTTCACAAGGTCTTTTAACATTACATTTCTATTTCTTGTAAACTGCTGATTAGATCTAGAGCCTTGAATAGATTCAGGTTTGACTGGTTGAAGGGGAGGCAAGGATACGTCACAGGTGGGAAGTGTACTTCATACTGTCTCCCGGTTGATGACATTAGGATTCATCATTGGATTCAGATGTTATGAATCTTATCTACCTATTATAAATAACAGCTCTGCATTAACCTAACAGATACAGGCATAGATGACATTTCAACAATAATGGCTGACAAAATTAATGCAACCAAAAAGAAAAAAAAGGAAATGCAACTAAAGATTAGCATCGTAACATTTGGATAATCTCAAGCACAGGTGAGTAGAACTATTTTTGTCCTGTCTGGTCTTATTCTTTCCCTTGTCATAAACTCTGCTGGTGATACTCAGAGCTGCAAGCAAGCTCACCACTGCACTCAAAGCACAGAGGGAGATTCTTACTCCAGGAATTGAAAACTGCATATTCCATTTATTTTAATATTTCACAATACACAAATACGTATCAAGTCACTATTAACAATCGGTTCTAGTTTTTTTTCCTACTGCTTTAAGTTTTCCTTGGATTTTTCTCTCAATTAATAGATGAGATGTTCATATGAAAAACTTACATTTCTAGAGAAAGAAAGGAAACAAATAAAAATCAAGGTTCCCAGTCTGTGAAAGATTTCTATCCCAGGTAAGACTTGAGTGGATTTCCAATAAAAAGAGAAAGTTAATTATATTGGAAGTGTTAAGACAAGAAGATAAGAAAACATAAGACTGCAAAAGTGGTGTGTCAGAGACTATTACTGTTCTACCATCATCCCCTGTCCCCTTTTTCCATTCAACTATCTGGGCACATGGTGACTTCGGGAAAACAGACATATCCCAGACGCCCTAGGAAAGTACCTAACTTCGGATCACTGCCAAGTCAACAACGCTGGCAGGTTCTAGGACTCTTCCTAAAGACATAGAACATTCCTTTTGGTTCTCTTCTTCCATTCGTCTTACATGGGCCAAGAGATAAAGGGCTACACCCCATGTAGGCCACAAAGGGCTGTTCTTCACAGCATGGTGAAGATGGGAAGGACTCTGAAAGGTGCATGTTTTGGGGGAGGAAATCAGGGTATGAAGATGGACAAATGAAGGTTGAGATGCCCATTAGATATCAAAATGTAGGTGTTGAGTAGACTGTTGGATATTTAAATCTATAATTTGGGGGGGGGATATAGGATTTGATTTTTAACAATACTCTGTGATTTTAAAAATCCACTCATATTCAGACCTAATCTTTTCAGAAATCACACACGCACATTTTTTCAAGGCACACTGGCTATGCTGATTAAGCTACAATTGGTTATATTCCTTAATGTCTAGTTACTAAATATACCAATGAACACTCAACTGGGGATTTTTAAGAACTAAGAGGAAACCAGAATATATATAAATACCAAACTAGCATCAAAGTAGAAACGAAGCTCCATGAAATTGCTACACCAAACACATGACAGGTGGCTTGGAGAAGTGCCCAAAGTAGTTCCGATGAATCAAGGAATCTCTAAGAACCATGTCCCAAAAGCCTTTTCATGGTAGGATAAACTCGGGAAATTCAGGATCAACTTTATGAAACTTTTGCCAACTGGAGAGCCTAGAAGGTAGGTATCCCAGAAATTCCACATGCTCAGACACACCAACAGGGTCTAGGCTACCTAGAAGACTATGGGAGTCAGAGTGGGTTATCACCCCACTTTTTCCTCTAATGAAACCCCAACTTCTTGTTCAAGTATTCTCTCACTTGCATGCACTGAAGTACTGAGAAAGATCAAGTGGCAAATTCTTAATTATAAAAATATACATTAAGACCACTTCAAACTAAAAAGCTTCTACACAGCCAAGGAAACTATCAACAAAATGAAAAGGTAACCTACTGAATAGAAGAAAATATTTGCAAATCGTATGTCTGATAAGGGGTTAGTACTCAATATACATAAAGAATTCATACAACCCAATAACAGGAAAAAAATCTGATTTTAAAATGGGCAAAAGATCTAAATAGACACTTTTCCAAAGAAAACACACAGATCGCCAATGCACACATGTAAATGTGCTCAACATCACTGATCATCAGGGAAATGTACATCAAAACCACAATGAGATATCACCTCACACCTGCTAGGATGGCTATTATCAGAAAGACAAGAAATAACAAGTGTTGGCAAGGATGTGAAGAAAAGGGAACCCTTGTGCACTGTTGGTAGGAATGTAAATTGGTGCAGCCATTATGGAAGAGAGTATGGAAGTTACTTTAAAAGTTAAAAACAGAACTACCATATGATCCAGTAATTCCACTTCTGGGTATATATCCAAAGAAAACAAAAACACAAACTTGTAAAGAAACATGCACCCCCATGTTCACTGCAGCATTATTTATAATAGCCAAGACATGGAAACAACCTAAGTGTCCACTGATGTATGGATGAAGCAATGTGGTATATATATATGTATGTATATTATATATATGTATATATATACACATACCACATACACATATGCAGTGGAATATTATTCAACCATAAAAAAGAATGAAATCTTGGCAATTCCCTGGCAGTCCAGTGGTTAGGACTCCGTGCTTTCACTGCCAAAGGTGCAGGTTCAATCCTTCGTCAGGGAACTAAGATCCTACAAGCTGCATAGCCAAAAAAAAAAACCCCAAAACAAAAAAGGAATGAAATATCGCCATTTGTGACAACATGGATGGACTTTGAGGGCATTATGCTAACTGAAATAAGTCAGACAGAGAAAGACAAACACTGTATGATCTCAGTTATACGTGGAATCTTAAAAAAAAAAACAACAACAAGCTCATAGATGCAGAAATCAGATTGACGGTTGAGGGGGAGGGGGACATAAACAGTACAAACTTCCAGCTATAAATAAGTCGTTGAGATGCAATGTACAGCATGGTGACTACAGATAATACTGTATTGCTTATTTGACAGTTGCTAAGAGAGTAGCTCTTAAAAGTTCTCATTACAAAAAAAAAAAATTCTGTTAACTATACATGGTGACGGATGTTAACTAGACTTCCTATGGTGATTTCACAGTATATACAAATATCGAATCGTTATATTGTAAACCTTAAACTAATATAATATAGTTGACCCCTGAACAACACAGGTTTGAACTGCAAGGATCCACTTACACTTTTCAATACTAAATATTACAGTACTACAAGATCCAAGGTCAGTTGACTGCAGATACAGAGGAACCACATATACAGAGGGCTTACTTTAAACGTTATATGTGGATTTCCAATTGCATGGAGGGTCAGCATCCTTAACAACTGTGCTGTTCAAGAGATAATTATGTGTCAATTATACCTCAATGAGGAGAATTTTTAATATATACACACTAATACATTCTACTATTACTATTAAAGCAATTTTAGCTAATAAAATGGGAAAGAAATATGTGAAATATATAAAAATCAGACTACTATAAAGTTTCCCTGGGAGAAGCTCTTACCTTGGTGCTTCCTCTACCACCTTCTGATTTCTTCGCTGAATTGAGCACTCTCTTTCATTGAGCCACAAAGCATTCCCATGTTTATCACCTAAAACCTGAAAGAGCAATAATACCACTTGAAAAATTACAGAGCCATCTCCATAGCATATGTGCCCAATTAACATTTTCTCCATGCAACACCCCTTGGATTTTAATACTCCAACCTCATAAAACATATATACCTCTCAAATACAGTCTTCTTTTGGTTGACATTAGTGGAGGAAAATTTTATATTTACCACTCCAAAACTCAGCTGAACACTTTTATTAAAGACTTGAGGAAAAAATTCTCATCTTACATTTCCAATACACTGGGTAAAATATGAGAATCAATTGTACCAATTTTGTGAGGGACGATGAGTATCAATAAAGGGAATATATTCTAGATTTCAAGGGCACGTAGGAGAGCCACAGGATTATTACAAACATCTGTTTGTTGTTAATATTATCACGTCTGTTGATCAGGAAATGCTATTTCACTTACAACCAGTATGTGGTCTGTTACTTATATATGGATATTTTTACTGTGCTTTATTTTTGTTATAAGAAACTGGTAAAAGGTCTGGGGTTAATATATAACATTATGCTTTTTCCCATTTGTAATAATGGGAAATAAACTGGAGTTTTTAATTTTAATAAAAATTTTAATAAAAATATATCCCAAATACTGAATGGGACATACTTTTACTTTAAAAAAAAAAAATCACTGTTTATCTGAAATTCAAATTTAACATATATCTTATTAGCTAAATCTGGAAACAGTAAAACATGCGCTTTATTAATGTTTTTGCATAGAATACTTGATCAGAAATAGATTAATCTATTTTCATGATTAAGGAGTAGATGCATACTATTGAATGCATATATTTAAGTTCACGGGGGTAAAAGCTCTTCTAGAAGCCAAAATCAAGGCACTAACTTAAGCTCCAAACAGCTATGCCACCTCTCTGGGCAAGTCACTGTTTTCCCATGCATTATAAACAGTAGATAATGTCATCTTAATATTTTATATGGCTGCTGAAAACATCAAATCAAAAGAGATCATGGTTTAACAAGTATAATAAACTATAAAATGAACAGTTAATAAATGACTACAAGGTTAATTTTTAGGAAACAAAACCTACCAAACCTCAAGAATGCTTCCAAACAAAGGAAAACATTACAGTAATGAAATGCCAGTAAGCTGGAATTTTATTTCTAAGACTCAAAGGTGACTGCATGAAGTACATCTAGAACTATTTTTAAACGTTAAATTTATTCTACCTCCTTTTTTATTCTAATTGACGTGGAAGTGAAAGTAGACTTAGTCTCCAAGAAATAAAGCCACAATAACCAAGAATTCTTAGAAACATTTTCAACTGTAAAATATCAGATTCAAATATACCCAGAATCAAGTCTGTTTTTCCCTGAAGTCTGTGTAACTGTGCCGCACAGCTTGTGGGATCTTAGTTCCCAGGCCAGGGCAGTGAAAGTGCCAAGTCCTAACCACTGGACAACCAGGGAATTCCATTAATCAAATGAAGAGACAAAGTAACCAGAAAACATCATAAGTAAAAAGTGCTTGTAAGGGAAGTTAATACTTAAACACATCATGAGTTTTTTAAATTTTTAATATAGCCCTTTACAGATATGCACGTACTGAATATGGAAAGATCTCCCAGATATACTGCTTACTGAAAAAGCTTTATCATAATAGACTGCTCCACATAATGGCAAGCCCTTTAACATCCATGGATCCAGCCCATAAAATGCCATCAGTGCCCTGGTTTAAACCACACAGAGCTGTGCCATTCTTATTGCCAGTACACAGTTTCAGCCCGAGAAAGAAGGGAGTATGTGATAGCTTGTGTGAAAAACAATAGTTGATATACATGTATATACTTCACAGACTATGGCAGGATATTCAAAAAACAGTAACAGTGCCTGCTTCTAGGGATAGAAACCAGGGGACTTGGAGACAAGGGTGAAAGAAGGCTTACTTTTCATTGAATACCCTTTATCATATGCACAAATTATCTAACATTAATTAATTAAAACTGAAGAAAACAAGTAAAAAACCTTCCAAGTGTAGATCAGATATGGGAAACATCTGTGTTGCCTATTTAAGTTACTGGGAGATATTTTCACCTAAGTTTAAAAATATCGGCTAGGATATAAGCCATGGTTAATTAAAATAAACTAAAAGCTTATGTAGAAATATAATTATTTGAAACAACTGAACAAACATTTACTGAGTATTAGTAATGTGAAGGACACTGCCTGGTTGCTAGGGAAAACAAATGAGATAAGATCCAGCCTCTGTCCTCAAGGACTTCTTCGTCTATGAGGAAAGTCTGATAGCTAAAGATAAAATGGTGTAAGTGGTCTTCGAATAGCACAAATAAGTGCTAGATGGGGAATATAGAAAAGGGGGGAAAATTAATTTTACCTCTAGGATCTTACAGGAAGGGTAGCCCAAATATCTCCCCTAAATTACAGACTTAAATATCCAACAGTCTACTCAACACCTACATTTTGATATCTAATGGGCATCTCAACCTTCATTGGTCCATCTTCATACCCTGATTTCCTCCCCAAAAACATTTACCTCTCACAGTCTTTCCCTTCTCAGTAAGACAGTCCCATTCCTATAATTCGTCAGGCCAAAAGCCTAAAACTATCTTTGATGCCTTATTTTTTTCTTATACATCACATCTGATCTTTAGAAAATCTGGTCTACCTTCACAAAATATCCAGAATTCAATCACATCTCACCACCTCCACCACACGCTGGCCCAAGGTGCTACCCTCTCCCACAAGAATTATTACAAAACCCTCCAAAGGGATCTCTCAGCTTAAATTTCTGGGTTTTGATTGCTAAGAACCATTGAATACTGTGTGCCTCCCTTTTTCTACCTTGTTGAATAGGGGGTATTCATTGCAGTGTCATATCCTTTACTCATCATTGTATTTTTGATAACTGAGTGTCACACTGTCTTTAAATACAGAGATCTTCACATCACAAAAACTGCTCTTGAGAAACCATACACAAGAAGTCTCGTCTATACCTGAACCAAGTCTGAATATGAGATTCTGGTCTTGGAAGGAAGGTAGGTATATTCTGCCTATGGAAGGACATGAGCATTGGGGGCCGTAGAAAGGGTTGTGATAACTAGTATCCAAAAATAGCCCTGAATATAACAAACCCTGGTATGCGCACCCTTGCATAAGCACTTATGGCAATGATTCTAGGCTGGCCAAGTGACTTGCAAAATGCAACAAAAGTGCTCCTGTGCCACCTAAACTTTAAAAGACAGAATGGCTACTTCACATAGCTCTGATACTCAATATAAGAGGTCTGGATATCCTGATAGAAATTCCACATGGAGAAGTCATGTGGAAATGCCCCAAGAATGAATAAAGAGAGAAAGAGAGAGGCCCACCTGTCCCATGTCTTGGCTGACCTCACCTTCAAGTCAATCCTCCAAGGCACTAACATTGGATGTTCCAAACCAGTCAAGCCCCAACATGACTACTGCCCCAGTGGACAGACACCTAGTGAGGCAAAAGATGTGCCCAGCCAAACCAAATCAACCCACAGAATTATAAGAAATAGTTAAATGTTGTGTAGTTTTTTTCATTGTGGCAAAATATAGGTAAAATTTACCATTGTAAACTTTTTTTTTTTTTTTTTGCGGTACGCGGGCCTCTCACTGCTGTGGCCTCTCCCGTTGCGGAGCACAGGCTCCGGACGCGCAGGATCAGCGGCGATGGCTCATGGGCCCAGCCACTCCGCGGCATGTGGGATCTTCCCAGACCGGGGCATGAACCTGCGTCCCCTGCATCGGCAGGCGGACTCTCAACCACTGCGCCACCAGGGAAGCCCCATTGTAACCATTTTTAAGTGTACAACTCAGTGGCATTAAATAAGTACATTCACATTGTTGTACAACCTTAAATGTTTCAAATCACTGTATTTTGGGATGGTTAATCACTCAGCAATAGATAACCAAAACACAAAAAATAAACAAGTGGATTTAAAAAGGACACTGGATACAAGATTAATACATAAAATTCAATTGTTGCTACATATAAGCAACAATCAATAGGTAAATGAAATTTAGAAAATAACATTTATAATAGTGTCAAAACGTATCAGACATCCAGGAATAAATCTAATGAAAGATAGATAAAACCTCTACACTCCAAACTACAAAAAAATGCTGAGAGAAATTAAAGATATAAATACATGAAGAGATATTCTAGTTCATGGCTTATAAAACTCAATATTGTTAAGATGTTAATTCTCCCCAGAATAATCTCTAGATTCAATATAATCCAAATCCCATCTGATGTGGGGAGAGGGTGGGAATGTAGGTAGAAGGTAGAGACAGATTGACAAGACGAAGTCTAAAGGTTACAGGGAAACTCAAAGAATATAAAAAAAAGCCAACATTATCTGAAGAAAAACAATAAATTTAGAGCACTTACAGTACCAGATTTTTACACTTACTACAAAAGCAAAATAATTAAGACAGTGACCAAATGTCACTTAATTTACAGCAAATGTACACCACAATAAATGACGCTGGAAAAATTGGGTATGAGAATGTAAGAAAATTTACTTTGACTCCATCTCACATCAAACAAACAAAAAATTCAAAGAGAGTAACAGGCCTAAATACCAAACCTAAAACAATAAAGCTCCTAACTTGGGTACGCAAATTGGACTTAAACTGGACTTCAACAAAATTGAGAACTTCTATTCCTTGAAAGACATTATTAATAAAGTGAATAGGTAAGTCACAGATGGGGGGAATATATGGGGGGGGGCGTGTGTGTGTATGGTGAAGGACTCATAATCAAAATAGATATAGAACCCTGAACACTCAATAATTCCAAAAAATCTAATTTGAAAAAGGGGGGCAAGGGTGAGACTTGAGCAGTCGCTTCACAAGATAAGATATCCAGTTTTGGTCAATCAACGTATAAAAACATGCTCAGCATCAATATTCATCAGGGAAACGCAAATTAAAAGAGATACTATTACATGTCCAACAAAATGGCTAAACATTAAAAAACTGAGAACACCAAATGTTGGAAAAGATGGCTGAACTGGAAACATTCATATATCATGGGCAGGAGTATATATTATTGATAGAACAACCACAGTATCTATTAGAACTAAACATAACCTGACCATGTAATTCAACAATCCCTCTCCTCAGTATATGCGAAAGTATATATGTTCAGAAAAAGACATAGCAGTTTATTCATAACATCAAAAAATGGAAACAACCTAAAGGTTCACCATCAGAAAAACGGATACATTGCAGGTTATTCAAATAATGGAACACCACAGAGCAATTTTTGAGTGAATGACAATGCACAGCCTCATGAACCTCAGATATGATGTTGTGTGAAAGAAGCCAGCACAAGCAAGTATGTATCATATGATTCCATTTATATGCAGTTTAAGAACAAACAAAAACAATCTATGGTATTAGATGTCAGAACAGCAGTTAATTTTGGTGGCTAAGGAGAAGGACTGACTGGAAGTGGTATGAAAGAATCTTTTGATATAACGGAAATGATCCATATACAGATCTGGATGGTTGTTACACAGTTATATATGTATATAAATAAATTTTTACTAAATTGCACACTTAGGTGGACTTCACTGTATATGTGATATTTCAATTTAGAATATATAAAAACAAAAACTAACAAACAAAACAAAATCTGCTAGCCTCAGAAAGAAATACATTACGTTCAATGTTTTAAAAATATAAATGGATTATATGTTTGCAATTTGTGTTTTCCACTCCGGAAGATTTGAGGATCTACATGAAGATTTCCTAACTAGAAATAATATCTATGTAAAGTGATGATTAAACTTAGAAAACACAATGACAAAATCTAAGACTTTGTTTTATTATGCCCCGTCAGAAAGTTACAAGGGCAGCAAATAACCTTTTATTTAATTTTCTGGAACTCTATCCACACAAAATTAAGAAAAAAATAATAATACTTTCATTTCAATATGATTTCTAATCTGATATTTATATTTTATCAATTTCAATTGTTACATATCAATTCATAGCCACAATGTGTAAAATTAGCACAAGGCATTTCTGACAGAAAAACAAAAATTTCGGCAGACTTTCCTTCTTCGTCTGTTTTATTTCAGAAAAAAACATTTTATTTTGCTGAAAGCCACACCTCCACAACCACTTTAAAAGATGGATTACAATCGTAATCTGAGTAGAAGAAATGATTTATTCATCTCTATCCAACAGCAGAACGCCTGCCACAATAAGCCACACAGACATCTGTGAACTGAAATGACATAAGCGTCCAGGTCAGGCACTTTTCTTTTAAAAATGCCCCAAAGTGGCCAAGTATCAGAAGGGGACTGAGTGCGCCTCTAGGTAGAATATATTCGGCCTGGACGGACATCTTGTGACTATCGCATTCTGGAGCTGGGCTTCTGTATCATTCCCCATCCAATCAACATTCTGGTACTTTGAAAAAAGGATACCAGACTCCAAAGGGAGGCGATCAACTTATGTACATTCTCTATTTCATACTTATTCGAACATACCGGAACTTTCACAATCATTCTAAATGTAAGAAAGGATGTGTTACCAGTCAGAATGGCCATCATCAAAAAATCTAGAAACAATAAATGCTGGAGAGGGTGTGGAGAAAAGGGAACCCTCTTACACTGTTGGTGGGAATGTAAATTGATACAGCCACTGTGGAGAACAGTATGGAGGTTCCTTAAAAAGCTACAAATAGAACTACCATATGACCCAGCAATCCCACTACTGGGCATATACCCTGAGAAAACCATAATTCAAAAAGAGTCATGTACCAAAATGTTCATTGCAGCTCTATTTACAATAGCCCAGAGATGGAAACAACCTAAGTGTCCATCATCGGATGAATGGATAAAGAAGATGTGGCACATATATACAATGGAATATTACTCAGCCATAAAAAGAGACGAAATTGAGCTATTTGTAATGAGGTGGATAGACCTAGAGTCTGTCATACAGAGTGAAGTAAGTCAGAAAGAGAGAGACAAATACCGTATGCTAACACATATATATGGAATTTAAAAAAAAAAAAATGTCATGAAGAACCTAGGGGTAAGACAGGAATAAAGACACAGACTTACTAGAGAATGGACTTGAGGCTATGGGGAGGGGGAAGGGTAAACGGTGACAAAGCGATAAAGAGGCATGGACATATATACACTACCAAACGTAAGGTAGATAGCTAGTGGGAAGCAGCCGCATAGCACAGGGAGATCAGCTCGGTGCTTTGTGACCGCCTGGAGGGGTGGGATAGGGAGGGTGGGAGGGAGGGAGACGCAAACGGGAAGAGATATGGGAATATATGTATATATATAACTGATTCATTTTGTTGTGAAGCTGAAACTAACATACCATTGTAAAGCAATTATACTCCAATAAAGATGTTAAAAAATAAAAAAATAAAAAAAAAAAAAAAAAAAAAAGAAAGGATGTGTTTCTAATAGGAGTAAGTAATATTATTTTAAAGTTATAATAATTCAAAAGATATCTTAAAATGTACCAACCTGGACTTCTATATGACGAGGGTTATCAATAAATTTTTCTATTAGTAGCCTATCATCACCAAAACTAGAAGCAGCTTCTTGAGATGAAAATCTAAAACCATCCCTGTAAAGAAAAACAAAACAGTCAAATGAACACAAAACAAATACAGCCCTCAATATAAAAGAAAACTAATTAAAGGTTTATTTGTGCTTACTTCTGAACAAAGCAGAGAAAAAGTCACTTATAATACACAAATAACTCAATTAATTTTGGTTGAACAACTCTTCTACTCACTAGCTCTGTGACTCTGGGTGAATGCTTTAATTTCCCTGATCCTAGATTTTTATAGAAACAAGAATACCAATACTTATTTCACCAACTGTTAAAAATGAGGTGTTTTTAATAAACCATACAAATCATATAAAACTTCATTTCTCTGACCTTACTATACCTTAATTCCACTAATAAAAATATATAAAAATGCATATACATTTGACTCAAAAGTCAGAAGATGCACACAAAAATGTAAAGGACCTAGACGACTGCACAACTGGGGCAAAGCCACAGCAAATACACTCAGTAAGAATACAAAAGGAGGGTCCTCAAGAAGACTCCCTGATATTTTAAATACACAACTTTAAAAGCAATGACCTCCCACACATCCATACAGATCATTACAATTTTATCTTCTTTAAAATTGTTCAAAAATAATAATTAAAAGAGAAAAGTTCGATTTTTTAAAATAAAAATATGAATTTAATTATTGCTTTGTATATTTTATTTCCAAACTATAACTTAAACATTATCATTATTAAAATATGCTTACTAAAGTCATACACGTTGAAATTTCACTCAGTCTATTAAAAACTCAAACTTCCTTACCTAACACTAACTAGAGTATGTTATATTCCATTCATGGATATACTCGAGTATAAAATTTAATTCCTTTTATATGTAATTAACAGTTTCTTAATCTTCAAATCAAATACCTGTATTTAATGTTCAACATTAAAATTCTTTTAATCCTTTCATTTGCAAACACTCCATCTGGCAATATTAGAAATAACTATCTCATTTGTTTGTGTGCTTGGAAAATACAACATTGCAAGTAAACACAGACTAGAAGGATAAATTTGAAAACATATTGCAAAAATTTCTATTTCTCAGCATTCTCAGAAAAAAGGTATCACGTTTTCTTAGTCCTCCATTACTCTCTTGATTTTAGGGAATGGTGTTCAGCTCTCAGGAGACTACAAATCTCGAAGAAATGAAAGCACAATGAATCATTGTTTTCAATACCATATAACTAACTTTTTATTAGGTGGGATACAATGATTCACAAGGAAAAAACATAGTACTTTACAGTTTGTCTCTGCTCTAATGATTTTAAAGTTTTCATTTTGCATTTAAATCAAAAATACCAAAAATTTAAAAAATCAAAGTCACCCAAATAAATTATCAGATTTGAAAGCATTACCAACATGTTTTAGAGCTCATGGAAAACTGCATTTAGATCATTTGTAGCACTCAGTAATACATTCATTCAATAAATACTTACTACTCATGAAACTATATGCCTGGCATATATATATGTGATGGAAATACAAAATTAAAACAGAAACTGCCCTCACAACACCTGAAGTCTAGTGAGGTTACTCCAAAATGTAGACATGATCAATTTTCCATGTATGCCATAACATTTCACTTAAATTGGCATAAGGCAGCAATCCCACTACTGGCATATACCCTGAGAAAACCATAATTCAAAAAGAGTCATGTACCACAATGTTCACTGCAGCTCTATTTACAACAGCCAGGACATGGAGGCAACCTAAGTGTCCACTGACAGATGAATGGATAAAGAAGACGTGGCACATATATATACAATGGAATTTTACTCAGCCATAAAAAGAAACGAAAAAAACAAATACCGTATGCTAACACATATACATGGAATCTAAAAAAAAAAAAATGGTTCTGAAGAACCTAGGGGTAGGACAGGAATAAAGATGCAGACGTAGAGAATGGACCTGAGGACACGGGGAGGGGGAAGGGTAAACTGGGATGAAATGAGAGAGTGGCATGGACATATATACACTACCAAATGTAAAATCAATAGCTAGTGGGAAGCAGCCGCATGGCACAGGGAGATCAGCTCAGTGCTTTGTGTCCACCTAGAGGGGTGGGATGGGGGGGTGGGATAGGGAGGGTGAGAGGGACACCCAAGAGGGAGGAGATATGGGAATATATGTATATGTATAGCTGATTCACTTTGTTATACAGCAGAAACTAACAAACCATTGTAAAGCAATTATACTCCAAAAAAGATGTTAAATAAATAGGGACGAGGAAAAGAAAGCCAGAGATTATTATGAAAATATCTGAGTCTACTTTCAACAACCTCCATGACTCTTACCCTAATTTATTATACAACAAACACTGTACTTTTTAAAATCTTTCAGATGTTCTAAAGATTCTAAGATAAGTATAGATGTTACTTCCCTGAAGATGTTACAAGAGGGACACACTCCTTAAGATAAAAGAATAAAGCAAAATTATAAAGCAGAAACTAACACACCATTGTAAAGCAATTATACTCCAATAACAACGTTAAAAAAAAAAAAAGGAATAAAGCAATTAATGGCTACTAAGTTTTCCATCTGAAGAATGTTAAAATTTTTGTGGATTATGCACAAAAATGTCTTCCTCGAGGGAGGAAGGAGTAAATGCAGTGCAGCACAATATTAACAGTTGGTGACACCAGAAGACAAATATATGGGTGTTTTCTGGACTGTTCTCTCAATTTTTCCAAAGTTTTGATTTTTCCAAATTAACAGAGGAGCAAATTTTTAAAATGAGGGTCTTGTATCATTATATCAAATAATGTTATACCTTTGTTAACGTCAACAAAGTTTTAGAGATGGCTTATTTATCAAGTTGAAAAGAGTAATTTTAGGTAGAAAATTGTTTATGTATGTATTTTTACTAATTATATGAAAATATTTTGAAACAATGTGACATTTACTGACCAAGAAAGGGTTAACTTATTTACCAAAGATGCCCAATATATGAATAGATACAGCGATTTCCAAAATCACTGAATTCTAAATTAAAATCCATTGGTTAAAAGCAGCATAGCAAATCTCATTGCCAAGAAACTGAACAGTAATCCTACCATAAAAGAATATGTTACTAAGAGTAGCCCTGGAGAAATGACTGATAAGAAATATGAGATCCTAAGAACAATAATGAAAAATAAGTGCTAAGGCTTTCAGTGGAATGGCTATATAAGTGCCATATAAAAGGGGAAAACACTGTTAAAAAAACATTAAGAGTTCACAAAATACACATCTCTTATAAAACCATTAAGTTGTGTTTAACATCTTTATCACCTCATTCTTTACTACCAATAGACTGTAGCAGATTGTCTTTTCCAAACATGGCCACAACAGCATCTCCCATTCCATATGCTCTTCTAAGAAACTTGCCACTCCTTCACAAGGAAGTGAAGTCTAATGCCCCTCCCCTTGAATTCAGGTAGAATTTGTGCTCACTTGTAATCAACAAAATATGGTGAAGGCAAGCTGTGCGACTTATTAGACTGGGTCATAAAAAGTGATACAGCTTCCACTTGCACTTGAAACAAATACTCTTGGACCCCTGGGTCACTGTGTAAGAAGTCTAAAGTCACCATCCCGTGAGGAAGCCCAACCAAACCATGGAGATGTCCACTAACTCACAGGGGTTACAAATAAAGCACAAGAGATAGCTTCAACACCTGAACTTCAAAAGTCAAATAAGACGAATTATGTGGTAAAAATGGGGCTAAGTATGCCTCCTACCCTTATGCCTGCTTCAACCCACACACAACAACTAGCCAGCCCAACTTCAAACATTTCACATAGTTAACCAATGCTCTGCAAGTCTCCACTATCAAAAGGAACCACGCCAGGCAAAGAGTTCCAGAGAGAGGCTAAGAAGCAGACCATTCTTCAATTAAGCATCTCAGTTCTGAAGATAAACGCCCTCACTCTGACCTTAACTTCTTTGGCATTTCCTAAGAAATTTTCAAGTAAATTAGTGTTGCAGCATATCCATTTAATTCTTATAAATCTACACTAAGGCCAAAGAGAGAATAAGAGCAAAAAAATAAGGTAACTTAAACAGGGCCTGCAAGTCATCCTCAAGTACTCAAACTCTATATCCAATCACTCAGAAAATCCTGTTGCCTCTACTTTCAGAATTAAACTCTTTCTTACCACTTCCACCATTACACTGGTGAAAGCCACCATCACCATTATTTTGCGTGGATTATTTCAACCCAACGGGTTTCCCTGATTCCAGAGTTCATGATTCTGCCCCCTGTTAAGTCTATTGCCAAGAGAGCAACCAGTGATCCTTTTAAAACTCAAGTCGCAAAATCTTGACAACTGGTAAATCTGGATGATACGTATATAGAAGTTCATTGTATTCTTCTACATCTTTGCACGTTTGAAAATTTTTATAATTCAAAACATGTAAATAATGTTAGGAGTTTGTTGAAGTTCCATGATTGTGACTTCTCTACGCAAACCCTCCAGTAGCCCCCCATCTCACTAAGAATGGCCTATGAGGTCCTACACAATCGGCTCCCCATTTCCTTCTACTCCTCCCCCTGCCCCCACCAGCTGGCCAGCCCTGGATCTCTCCAGACACGCTACTGCGTCACAGCCTCCACACTTGCTCTTCCCTTGCCTGGATCCTAATCCCCACACTCTTCCTCCTCGCTCAAATGTGCCTTCTCAGCGAGGACAGCCCTGACAATCCTGCTTAGAATGGGAATTCCCTCCAACACTCCTCATGTCTCTTCCTTTCTTCCTTTACTTTTCTTATATTGCTTATCACCTTCCACAACAGGATATGATTTACTTTGATCTTGTTCATTGTTTGTCTCTTCCTACCGGAATGGGTTTCTGAACCTTGTTTATGTCGTGGATGCCTTTGGCAGTATCATGCAGTATAGGACCCTCTTGTCGAAATAAGGTTCAAAGTGATTTAAAATGTAGAAAAGAATATGCATAGGATTGCATAAGAAACAAATTATACTGAAATATAGGTATCAAAATATTTTTTAAAAAATTTGGGATATCATGTACTTGGTTCTTTATTCGTTAATAAGCTCCAACAACAAGTCTCACAATCACTGTAACTTAGAGATACCTGCAACAATGTAATGTGATAATATAAGGGATCTCTTAAACGGTGAAAAGTCCCACAGATACTACTACTATTGTAGCTTGTCTATACTGGAGGAAACACTAAATTCCAGTTAGAGGCTAATGAAAGAAATATGTACTTTTTTTCCTTATCCAGGCGCACAAACGTCCCTGAACTTTACGGGTCTGTGAATTCAAAGGTTAAGAACTCCTGATCCAGTTATCTACTGGATATAGAGGAATAGAGAAAGAGAACTGCATAGAGGAGTGGATTATTTTGTCTGTTTCTGTTCATTGCTGTATTCCTGGAACCTTACTAAAACACTGCCTGTCACACAGGAGGCTCTCCGTATCAAATATCTCAATAACAAATATCACCAATCCATGCAATGAGTTTATTTATGCTGGGTAAGTGTAAGATGGGAGAGGAGAATCTGACGTTACCTCAGTCAGTATCTGGTATCAGTGCCACACTGAACGTGAGACTGGGGCTGAAAGGTCTGTATTGGGCACATATTATCACCCCACCTCTAACACACAACCAAAGAAACAATGATGTCCTGAGAGAACTGTCTTCTAGAGTTAAAACTATCTGTACAAGTCTGCAGTGCAGTGTCTTCCCCTCAGATTTTAAAGGGTAATATATTGCCTCTAGGAGATTTTTACCTTGTATGTTCACTTTAGAACCTAATTTCTGAATTAGATTTGTATTGGATGACTTTCACATCAACTACTCCAGATTTCTCTCTTTCAGAGATTTCAGGGAATAGGAAGAAAGGGAAAAGAAAGGGAGAAAACAGAACTAACCATTTGGAAGATCAAATTACTTTTGGGTAGAGAAAGGGCAGGAAAGGCAACATTAACGATAATAATTCAGTGATTTTTTAAATTCCCCTCCTTCAAAAAATGACATAAATCTCTCTTGCTGCCAAACCTTGAAGTATGTAATACAAATCTGAATAGAGTCCCTTGAAACCTGCTTGTACTAGGCAGTTGTTCAAAAAAATTATTTTCTAATCCCCATGATGTTATCAATACATTAGGTTTTTAAATTTTTGTTTTAAAAGTTTCTTTTGATTTCTGAAACTACTACTAAGAAAGTGTTCTAAATTCATAAGAGTGCACTGCATATAAAGGACATACAATAATTTCAAATTCAAAAGGAAATATATTTCACACTATAAAGTTATAATAGTAGTTCACTGTTTTTATAGACAAGCAAAGGGAAGCAAATGCATACTAATAAACAGATAAAATTATGACTGCTTTCAAATATATATGGTTCAAATCTTTGATCACATTCAGAATTACACAGCCAAATGTTAGTAATTTTTGCCTAGAAGACAAAATCATGACAATAATTTTTAAAAATACACTGTAAAAAAGATAATCCTGTATTAATGTTTAAGAAAGTAAAAACCTTTCGATAATAGGATAATCATCATCAAAATATAAATAAGAAACTTTTCTGCATAATTTCAATTTTTCCTATCTAGAAGAGTAAAAATTAGATGATTATTATAACTATTCCATTATGCTTTTGGTATCTGTTTACTTGTCAGTTTAATAAAACTCTAGTAACTGCAATTTTCATCAAAAGTATATTTTGGACAGAATCTCACCTGGTCTCTTCATCATCCCAAGCGATTCGCATGCCTTTCCCACCACCACCTGCTGAGGCCTTGATCATAACAGGGTAGCCTAACAGCAGGGAAGAATTAGACAGAAGTTCAGACTTTGATCATTTGGATGCATGAACATGACAACTGACCACATGTTCGATAACACAGAAGACAATAACTAATTTATTTAAAAGGTCCTTTCTTTAGAGTCAGGAAAATAGTATCAGTGTAATGATCTTACATATATTTTTTAAATGAGTGTGATCGTTTTAAAAGAAAAAGACTATTTGTATCAATAAATATAACATTTTCCCCAATAATGAAATAAAAAGCTAAGAAAACATAATTTGAAAGTGGATTCCAAAAATGGAAATAAATACAGTATTAATTAACCAAGGATATAAGAAACAACTTTTACAGCATTAAGGAAACACACACGCACATGTGTGTGCGCGCACGCACACACGCATTCTTTTGATTCCCCAAAACTGCTGTTTGCATACATAACAAATTAAATTCCCTTTTTTTCAAAAGTAATGGTTTACAGGTATTTGAGGTATTTTCATCTGAAAAATCACAGGGAACCCCTGCAGCTTTTATCTGCAAGAACTGACATGATGGCTTTGGGAAAAATCAAGCCATGGCTGGTATATTATGCCTGGAGCAGAAGATGCAGAGCTCGCTGATATCAGTAGAGAAGCTACGGCACTACTCCACTCAGTCAACAGGCAATGAAATATCTAGACTTCGGGAATATTATGAAAATACAAAGTCAGGCCCAAAACAAAGGACATTTCCAGCCAACGTTTTATAAGAGAAAATTAATAAAATTGTTGTTGGTAAAGAGGATTGCGTATTTAGAGTAGTTATTATAAAGTAAAATTTCTGACAGCATGAGTCATCTACAATGATTTATCAAGAAAAGCTGTGAAGTCTCTTTGTTTAGAGGTTCTCCGACAATAAGGTGGAAATACTCATGTCTGAGACCACTTGTTTATGATCTTTTCTGAAGAAAGAAGAGGTCAGTGAGCCCTTAAAAGACTCTTCCTGACCTGTGATGCTCTAATAGCACTACACTCTAGCTATAGGATCTTCACGAAAAGGGAAGACAGGGCCAAATGTCACAGACCTTTGACCCCTAAACCACAAAACATCACTTAACTTCAACTTAGCTAAAATGGCACTTGCTTCCTAAGTGATTCATAAGTAATTAAATTTTTAAAATTCTGATGTTGGTTACGTTTATGTGAGATAGACTTATGTGGGACAGCATTTTAAAAGCAATAAATACTAAGTGCAGTAAGAACAAGAAAGATGAGCATAGTACTTTCACACTGGGAGCCTTATAATCTAGGAAGAAAGAGGGGAAGTACCCAAATAATTCTCTCAATGGGAATTCAGAGAAGAATCACAGGAAGGTAAGAGAAAAGGGATTAAGAAAAGCATATTATAGATAGGGCCATTTATGTGAGGCTATGAAGGACGACAGGACATGAACGTGTTAGGCAGGAACAGCAGAAATGGAGGCGGGGTAAGCACAGGACAGGTTTAAGAAAGGACTGAAACAATTTGAAGCACACAGAGCATCTGTAGGATGGCAGAGGAAAAGAGAACTCAAAACATAAACTGGGAGCACATTACGCTACACACTCTTGCATGCTACAGATCCTGCTTGAGAGTAATAAGAACGGTGTCTGTCTTGTTCAGTGCTGCAGCCTCACAATGAGTACCACATAAAGGAATTAGACTGAGATCAGTAAAGAAGAATTAGCTTGTTTTTGAGCAGTGAAGAAACAATATCCAAAAATTAGAAACCAGCATGCCTGAGAAATCCTTTTAAAAACTTAAGGTCTTTTTTATCCCCAAAAAACATGTCATCAATTCACCATCAAAAACTATTTATCCATGTGAACAGGAAACCACGAGAGGTATGATATCCACATCCCATATCTCTACTATTTTCAGTTCCCGCTGAGGATTAGGAAATTTGCAGTTATTCTGATTCCAGTATTAATCTCATCTTAGTCATTTATTCATCTATGGACCCTGGACTATATAGGGATTTGTAAGGTTCAAAATAAGATTGGGAAATTGTCCTTGGTAACAAGGAACTAGATGGCAAAACAAAACACATAAAATAATTTGTCAACAAGAAACTATTGTATGTTCAGAAAAGGTGAGAAATTGTCAGGCAACAGGCCAATATATAATAAGACAATTGCAATATGGTCTCTCCAAAGGAGGCAATGCAGTGTTAGACCTGTGAATACATATAACCCAGAAGAGAAGACTCCCTGACAAAAATTTAACAAGCCAAATATTAAACAACTGGGAGAGAGGGAGAAACTGGTAGAAGTTAGGGACATTACAGTCACAAACTTAATATAATTTTTGAGCTATAATTGAAAATAATATAATGGTAAGGTATTCTACTCAATTTCTTACGCCAAGTAAGTCATTAAATTTCAGACGGTACATATTTTTATGCTGTCACCATGCCATGGGGAAATGAGATCTAGCTATTTGGAAAGCAGGGAAAAGAATATTCCACACAGATGATATTAAATAATATCAAAAAGCCCAGTCCGTCATCCCTTCTTTCTTATTGTGCCTGTGGCTCTAATTAGGGTAAGCCATGGGGTGCCAGGAACTGGACAAAAAAGGGAAAAAAAAAGATTCAGTCAAAAGTTGACAATCCCGGAAAAAATCAGAAATGATCAAGTTGATGGCTATTGCTTCCTCTCTTTTCCCAGCCTGGGTATGAAATATCCACTAATGTTCTCTCACATTTTTTTTTTAATCCACTGGAGTACTTACTCCTCTGTTCAACTTTTGTCTAGAACACATTTCTTTAATTTTATATTCTTCAGTTGACATATGTTTGAAACAGAACAACCTTCCTTATCATAACAAAACAAATTCTCCAAGGTTTTTAAAAGGAGACGAATCTCCTGGTATGATAAGATGGCTTAAAAAACAAAAAAACCCTCAGGTCCTAGTGCTGTTCACAGATATTTCCTCACCTTTTCCATCCTCTCATTGAACGCCTACTCCCCACTACCTGACCTCCCCTCCCAGACCCAGAGATACATGCCCCACTCTTTCTAACACCCCAACTCCAACATGCACAAAGTCTCCATTCCTTATTTCCATTCTGCATGATGCTTCCAAAAAGATATCTACTAAGTACTATGTGAGAAAAATGTTAATTTTTTTTTTTTTTTTTTTTTTTTAACAGAAACTTAGGGCTTCCCTGGTGGTGCAGTGGTTGGGAGTCCGCCTGCTGATGCAGGGGATACAGGTTCGTGCCCTGGTCCGGGAGGATCCCGCATGCCGCGGAGCGGCTGGGCCCATGAGCCATGGCCGCTGGGCCTGCGCATCCGGACCCTGTGCTCCGCAACGGGAGAGGCCACAGCAGTGAGAGGCCCGCGTACCGCAAAAAAAAAAACAAAAAACAGAAACTTAGTACCAAAGTACTAAAAGGTTTCTATTCCTACTTTTCTGTACTCAACCTTCAAGGAAGGGCAGGTTTAACTGCAGGACAAGATAACTTCTCTGGTTTCCTTTCCTCCCAGCAATCAGTATGTCTTACTTTCTATCATAAGCAGCAATCCTCTTTCTAACTCTACCATCAAATTCTCATTCATCAACTCAAAAATATTTACTGAATAAATACTTTGTGCCAAACACAGATTTGGCTCCAGGGGATACAAAGATGAACAATTCAGAAAATTATCTGCTCTTGTGGCACTTACTATATTTGGTATCTAGTAGAGAACTATATGTAAATATACATGCACCTAAGTGTTTGTGTGTGTGTGAAACACATTAAGTGGTGATAGTTGCTACAATAAAAACAACAGAGGGATGTGATTCAGAATGATTAATGTTACTTTTCCCAGAAACGGCTTCTCTGAGAAAACTGATATTTAAACTGAGACTTAAATTGACAAGCTAGAGCAAGTCCTCTGAAAAATCAATGACGGCAGAATATTCCTAACAGAAGGAACAAGTTGGAAAGGTTATATAGGAGAGGACATTGACCTAATGTAGTCCTAATTTTTTAAGATCACTTTGGCTGCTCTGCAAGGTATGAATTGAAAAAGGGCGAATAGGGTTTCCCTGGTGGCGCAGTGGCTGAGAGTCCGCCTGCCTATGCAGGGGACGCGGGTTTGTGCCCTGGTCTGGGAGGATCCCGCATGCCGCGGAGCGGCTGGGCCCGTGGGCCATGGCCGCTGCGCCTGCGCGTCCGGAGCCTGTGCTCCGCGGCGGGAGAGGCCGCAGTGGTGAGAGGCCCGCGTACTGCAAAAAAAAAGAAAGAAAGAAAGAAAGAAAGAAAAAGGGTGAAGATGGGAGAAAGAAGACTGATTAGGAAGCTTTGTGGTGGTCCAGCAGAGAGCGAGCTGTAACCTGGACTTGGCTGTAGATACAGAGAAAGAGAGAGAAAGACAGAGACTTGAAGGTTGTTTCAGAGGTAGAGTCAGCATGACGTATTGATAGTTAGGATATGGATGACAGGGGAATAAAGGAAGCCTCTAGGAGCTTAGGTGCTTTCCCATTTAGTGACAGTTATGGATTCCAAGCCTAAAGAAACAATTTTTCTTGACCAACTAATAGCACCATGTTGAGCTATACAAGACACACACTACATAATCCCCC
The DNA here is from genome assembly GCF_003676395.1 of Aethalodelphis obliquidens. Taxonomy (NCBI): domain Eukaryota; kingdom Metazoa; phylum Chordata; class Mammalia; order Artiodactyla; family Delphinidae; genus Aethalodelphis; species Aethalodelphis obliquidens. Next base: position 10,396,207 of record NW_020837959.1, read on the forward strand.
CCCCACCCAACCCCCTTCAAGCAAAACCTGCTCCTATACAGGGTGGCATAAACTGATAACTTAAAGGCTGATGAAATGACATCTTAATGATATAAAAATCATGAGTCATATAATAATCTTAGGTAGTTTTTTCATCTACAGTTTCTTGAATAAAAATTTCATAGACTATAATGACTGATGGAGAAGGAAAAGTAAAAAGAAGGAAAAAGTGAAATATTTCTTGGGAAATGTCGTAATTCCTAATTTGGTGGCACTAACCAGAAATCTCTCAAGGGTCAAACAGAAGTTGTGATTTTTTTTTTTTTTTTTTTTTGGTCTTCTTTTAAAAACAATTAGGGGACTTCCCTGGTGGCACAGTGGTTAAGAATCCACCTGCCAGTGCAGGGGACACAGGTTTGAGACCTGGTCCGGGAGGATCCTACATGCCGCAGAGCAACTAAGCCCGTGCGCCACAACTACTGAGCCTGCACTCTAGAGCCTGCGAGCCATAACTACTGAGCCTGAATGCCACAACTACTGAAGCCCGCGCGCCTAGAGCCTGTGCTCCACAACAAGAGAAGCCACCGCAATGAGAAGCCCGCGCAGCGCAATGAAGAGTAGCCCCCACTCGCCGCAACTGGAGAAAAGCCCGCGCACAGCAACAAAGACCCAGCGCAGCCAAAAATAAATAAATTAATTAATTAAAAAAAAAATTAGGAAACACTTACACAAGGTCTTTATTTCCCTAAAGAAAAGGTTCAAAGTAAAAGAAAATGAAAGTTGTTTCAGAGAGTAAAACAGTCCTCTAGATGGGCAGAACAGGCTCTGATAATGGAACGTCAGAAGAGAAAACCAAAAAATCAGGGGGGAAAAAGCCTAAGACAGACAGGAAGGAAATCCCCAGATGAAAATTATAAATACAAGTATTATGCATTATATTAATATTTGTTATATTCCTTTACTCTCCTTTAATGTAAAACCGTTCACTTACCTTTTCGGGTTGGGGGAGGGGAATTTTTGAAAAATCCAAGGTGGTTTTTGTATAGAGTGGTCCACAATTTGAATTTACCTGATTGTTTTCTCATTATTAGAGTCAGAATTTTTTAAAAAATTTAATACTCTACAGCTGATGCTATACCCTCAGTCTTAAATTACACAAGAAAGCAAAGGAAAAAAAACAGTCCATTTGTCCTTTTCCTCATAAAATTAGGTTTGATTACTTGATAAGATGGTGTCCATTAAATTTCCTCATGAAATAACATTTTCCATTTGCAATTAACAAATGATCTGTAGACTGGAAACTTGGAAACTGTGACTATCCTATACTCAATATTTCAACCAATAGTAATAATAAACATTAATGATTCTTGCTTTAACTAATTTCTACATTGTTTGAAGTAAAATGAGTTTAAAAAATGAAGATAGTTTTTTTGCCTTCCTCAGTATTGCTTCTCCAGTAGCTAAAAGAGTGCCTGAAGAATAACATGAAAAATAATAATCACCAAGTAAATGTACTAATTAATTTCAGTAGTTGCAAATCATTTATTTTTACTGATGTGAAATATTTCACGGTATAAGCATACTGAAGCATTAATCATTCTACTGTGAGTGAACATTCAGATCTATACACACAATGCTCCCATGAATATTTTTGTAGGCATTGCTTGGAATACTGGGCAAGAGGTTCCTGGAGCATATGTCTAGGAGTACAACCGCTGGATGGTATGCAACTCTTATGAAGTCTTTATTTTTAACAAGTCCAATTTCTCCAATTTTATCTCCATTATCACTGTACTTAATACAAACTACCAAATCTCTTCATAGGACTCCTGTAGTAGCCTCCTAACAGAGCCCCCTACCAGTACAATTGGTCCCATCAAACTACAAAGAGGTCAGCAAAATTTCTTTAATAAATAAATAAAATAAATATATATATATATATATATAAATAAAATAAATAAATATAGGATCACCTCTCTCTCCTGCCTAAAACGCTAAGGGTTTACATGGATGAATAAGCCATACATGTAAGAACCACAGATGTATAATGAAATAGAAATTATGAACTCACAGATAGGAAGTGTAGAAGGTAAAGAGAGATAGCCTAACATATACTTGTTGAAGCAGAATACCACAAAAAAGGTATGTTAGACTTGCCCTAAGAAAGCTTTAAAAAAAAGTCTAAAAGGTATCAATCTGAACATCAATTAACTTATCAAACAAAATAAACTTGAACATCTTTTAAATAGAAATAAGAAAATCCAAATACAATATTTAACATTCACAATGTCTACAATCCAATAAAAAATTAAGAGACATGTTTGGAGGCAAAATGTGATCCACACAGAAGGAAAATAGTCAACAGAAACAAACCCAGAAATGAAGAACCTTAAAACAGCTATTACAATCCTATTACAAATTACAGTCATTACAAACACTGTAAGCATGGGAACGGAGTTAAAGGAAAAAGATCATGATGAGGAGAGAAACAGAAAATATTTAGAAATTAAAAATGGAATTTCCAGGTTTAAAAATAAAATGACTGAAAAGAAAAATGCAACAGTGTACAGAAAGAATTATACCATGACCAAATGGGATTTATGCCAGGTATGCAAGGCTAGTTCCACGTTCAAAAACCAGTTAATCTACCTCATCAATAGGTTAAAGAAGAAAAACTATATGACCATATCAGCAGATGCAGAAAAGGCATTTCACAAAATCCAACAGTATTGAGTTCAGCAAGCTAGGAATAGAAGGAAACTTCTTAGACTTCATAAAGAACATCTACAAAATGTCTACAGCTAACCTCATACTTAATGGTGAGAATCTAGATGCTTTCTCCCTAAGATCAGGAACAAGGTAAGGATGTCCTTTCTTACCACTCCTATTCAGTATCTTACTACAGGACCTACCTTATGCAATAAGGCAAGAAAAAGGTAAACAAATTGGGAAGAAAGAAATACAACTTCATTAGCAGGAAATAAAACTGTCTATGAAGAAAATCTCAAAGAATCAACAACGACCACCACCAAAACAAATCTTCTAAAACTATTGTGATTATAGCCAAGTTGCAGGACACAAGGTTAACGTACAAAAGTTGACTGCATTCCCAAATACCAGCAATTAAAACTTGAAGTTAAAAACACCATACCGGGCTTCCCTGGTGGCACAGTGGTTGGGAGTCCGCCTACTGATACAGGGGACACGGGTTCATGCCCCGGTCCAGGAGGATCCTGCGTGCCACGGAGCGGCTGGGCCCGTGAGCCGTGGCCGCTGGGCCTGCGCGTCCGGAGCCTGTGCTCCGCAGCGGGAGAGGCCACAATAGTGAGAGGCCCTCATACCGCAAAAAAAATAATAATACAAAATAAAAATAAAAACACCATACCGTTTACATTAGCCCCCTTCAAAATAAAATACTTAGGCATAAATCTAACAAAATATGTACAGTATCTATATGTGGAAAACTACAAAACGCTGATAAATGAAATTAAGGAAGACCTAAATAAATGGAGAAAGATTCCACGTGCATGGATAGGAAGACTCAATATTGTTGAGATACCAATTCTCCCCAAACTGATCTATAGATTCAATGCAATCCCAACCAAAATCCCAGCACGTTATTTTGTGTATATCAACAAAAAGACTTTAACATTTATATAGAAAAGCAAGAGACCCATAATGGCCAACACAATATTAAAAGAGGGTAACAAACATGAAAGACTGACATTACCCAACTTCAAGACTTACTATAAAGCTAAGTAATAAAATCACCATGATATTGGTAAAAGAACAGACAAATCAATCAGTGGAATAGCATAAAAAGCCTGGAAATAAACCCTCACAAATACAGTCAACTGATCCTTGACAAGAATGCAAAAGCAGCTCAATGGAGAAAGGACAGTCTCTTCAACAAATGGTACTAGAACAACTGGACATCCATAGGCAAAAAAATGAATCTAGACACAGTCCTTATACATTTCACAAAAGTTAACTCAAAGCGGATTGTAGACCCAACTATACAATGCTAAACAATAAAATGTCTAGAAAATAAATAAGAGAAAATCTAGGTGACCTTTGGTTTGGCGATAAGTTTTTACAAACAACACCAAAAGTACAATCCATGAAAGAAAAACATTGATAAATTGGACTTTATTAAAATTAAACACTTCTGCTCTGCAAAAACACTCTTAAGAGAATGCAGACCCAAGTCACAGCCTAAGAGAAAATATCTGTAAAACATATCTGATAGAGAATTTATATCTAAAATATACAGAGCTCTTAAAACTCAAATAAGCATATGGAAAGATCTTCAACATCCTATGTCATCAGGGAAATCCAAATTGAAACAACAATGAGATACTACTACACACCTATTAGAATGGCTAATATCCAAAATACTGACAGCACCGAATGCTATCAAAGATGCAGAGCAACAGGAAACTTACTCTCGGATGGTGGGAATGAAAAGTGATCCTACCTAAAGCTAAATATAGTCTTACCACGTGACCCAGCAGTTGTAGTCCTAGATACTTACCCAACTGAGTTGAAAATTTATGTCCACACAAAAACTTGTGCACAAATGTCTATTCATAATTGCCAAAACCTAGAAACAACCAAGATATGCCCAACTTGAGACAACTATAAAAGACCAACCAGTATGCAGAATTCTCTCCAGGATTAGCTAAGGCCTTTGTTGAGTCTGCATCTCAACTCAATTCAACTTCTCCTTCAATCCAGTTTCTTTCACTCCCTCACATGTGTTGGTCCCAAAAATACTCCCCAATAAAATTCCAGAGTCTGCTTCTAAGACAGGTATCCAATCTGTGGCAGAGGAGCACATTTGGAAGGCTGTTACAGTGATCTAGGCAAGAGATGACACTAGCTTAAACAAAGACAACAGTAGGATAAATGGAGAAAAGCTGATGAATTCAAGATTTAGGAAATGCTGACAGTGATATGCAAATGGAAAAACCACATAACGCAATAATAATAATAATAAGAATAATAATAATAGTGAATGCTGAGCCACAGAGAAAGCCTCACTGCTGATCAAAATCGAGACCCCTCTACTTCCTGCCTCTGTGATCCAGGCCGTTTCAGATGGCACAGAACTCCTCCCCACCCCACAATCTTACCAATGGGAAGTAAACATGTAGGATAAAGAAAATGTAAATTTTTGTTGTTTAAGGTCACATGCGAAGGGCAATAAAAATATGAAATACTGGAACTCTGATAAACTAATGACAATTGCATAGACTCAAATAAAAATTAGCACATTACTAAGTTTTCCGAGGAAATGTAATTCACAATCTACTGGGCAATTTGGCTGTCATGCAACACTTGGCTACGCTGAAAAGTTCCTATTGTGAATACAAAGAGATAGTTCCAAGCAATTTGGGAAAATAAATTCCATCATCAATGCATTTCCCATGTTGTGTTTATTTGGTCATAATTTTCCACTTTTTACTGTTGTCTTTTAATTACAAATTAGTTATATAGTTCGTTTAGTTTTATCATTATCAATTTAGTTTTGGTATAACTTTGGTTTAGCACACTTCAGACTGAGGTGATGCATATTTGTATCTATCTGCGGTCCATAATTATCCCGTAGCTAGAATGTAAACATATATGTGTTGCAGTCCAACTATGAATTATTCGTATCTACTACTACCACAGATATACACAACCTCTAACAAAGGTATGTGTAAGTGATATTTATTATCACTGAGTTTTTACCACTGGAAAATGAAAAAGGGTGAAGTGGACACAGGATATTTTGCCTTTCCTAAGATAGCCATGCACACATAAATAACTATATAAATACACTGAGTTTAAATAAGAATGAACTAACATTATACACATAAAGATATAATCAAGCTGTGTTATAAGAAAGTAAACCAATACATAACAGTATTTTGTTTTAATATGGCAAAGAAAGGCAATTACATTTTTTTGGGAAAAACTGATCTGGTCTACCTATTTCCCTCTATTCGGGCAAATAAAAAATACTAGATCCCTAACTCTGATCCAGGGATCAGAAATTAAGCACACGTCAGTGTATAGATTAGAGCAGAGTGGGTTCACAGACAGAAAGTTTCCAAAGAAAAACCAGTCTTAATGTCTTCACATTAGTGTCCGAACACTACGCAGAGCCTTTTGCAATAGAGTAACAGAAAAAAGAAAAGGCATGCAAGAATGAACTACAATAAAACAAAGAGAGGGAGGCAGTGGAAACAAATATGACATGGTAAAATACAGAGAGAGAACTTGTGAAATCATGCTTAAACCCAAAATGCATATACTGGAGTAATAAAAGAAAATGTAAGTACCCAAGTGACAATGGGAAAGAAAGAAGGGATGTGGAATACACGTTCGCAACTCCCAGGGACTATCATTCTAACCTTAAATGACTGCATGCATTACTTCAATAATAGGAAAACTGCAAAATAAAAACCTCATTCTTTAATGAATTTTACAAAGAATACTTTAACACCATTTTCTTCAACCTTAGGCATTTCTTAATAAATCTCATAAATAAATAGATAGATGGATAGTAAATGTGTCTTCTACTGAGGACCAAATTGGAAAATGAATTAATGTTACATAAGATTATGAAAAAGGTATAAATTGTAATATCTTTTCAAAGGCTTCCTCAATATATCTTTAACCACAAAGTCATACACTACATGTGAAAAGTTTTCTAAGCAGCATGAAATAAATAAAAGAAATAAAAGATTTCAAGGCTTAGCTAAGTATTTCTATCCATCTTTAGCATGAAAAATTTGTTCTTTTATACCAAAAAAAAAAAAAAGAGCAACCTTTTTTTACCGTTATACCATGCCAAAAGGAAGATGAGAAGAAGAGGCAAAGGACAAGGAAAAAAATAGCCAGGGCAGAGAAGAAGAGACAAAGCAATTCCTATACACTTATCAGAGTCAGAGGCCAAGGCATATGGGAGAGCATAACTTGCAAAGAATGTGAAGATATCACGTCTACACTTAGTGTGAAGGCAATAAGGTTCAGGAAAAGACTCTCATACATTTAAATCTTAGATCCCTAAAAACTTCCTTTAGTCCTGCCTAGTGAATCCAAGGACAGCCTATATGAATTGATGAGCTATAGTCATTAACAACCACATACTAAATTTACTTAAATAATTGTAGATTTTTTTTTTTTTTTCAGTATGCAGGCCTCTCACTGTTGTGGCCTCTCCCGTTGAGGAGCACAGGCTCCAGACGCACAGGTTCAGTGGCCACAGCTCACGGGCCCAGCCGCTCCGCGGCACGTGGGATCTTCCCGGACCAGGGCATGAACCCATGTCCGTCCCCTGCATCGGCAGGCGGACTCTCAACCACTGCGCCACCAGGGAAGCCCTAGATTTTTTTTTTTTCGTTATCTATTTGCTGAGAGTTTATCATGGTTTACTTAATATTCCTATTTCCCAGGCATCTCCATTACAAAACTGGAGATTAAGGAAAAACAGTGAGAAAATTATTGTCAAATCATGATCTATGAACACTATGAAAAAAAAAACCTTTAAAATGTATGACCACTTACTTCATTTCCATACTTATATATAAGTTTCTATTTTGGTTCATTCACTGAATAACCATTTGCTGAATATATACTATGCGATGATCATTGTCTTAAGTACAAGAAATACAAAGGAAACTAACCCATGGTCAATTTTACTATAAAACAGTAACCAGATGAACATAAAGCAAACATTTGCAAAGACAGAATTTACTTAATGGAGGGAGCCCCACACTATTTTAAGAGAAGAGCAACCCATCAAGATAATTCAATAAAAGGGGCAGGCGGATACTTCCACATCAAACTAAGTCCCAGGAATATTGCTGGACAAGGAACATACTTTATGAGATACTGTTCTAGTTTGATACTATTTTCTCCTTTCCTTTAAATATCCTTCATAACTCAATCATTCACTCTTCCTTTTAATAGAGGATTACTTGAGAAAAATATGTATTCTATTGTTGGGTAGAGTGTTCTATATATATATATATCAGTAAGGTCTCATTGGTTTAAAGTGTTAAGATCTCTACTTCCTTACTGATCTTCTCTGTAGATATCCTACCCAGTATTTAAGTTGTACTACTGAAGTCCCCAACTATTATTGTAAAACAATCTATTTCTCCTTTCAATTCTGTCAATGTTTAACCTCATATATTTTGCATCTCTGCAGTTTGGTGCATAGATGTTTATAATAGTCAATATGTTTAAAATAATCAATGTATAATGTCTTTGTCTCTTATGACAGTTTAGGCTTTAGTTTAAGTCTGTTTTGTCTGATATTAGTATAGCCACCCCAGCTCTCCTCTGACTACGATTTGCATGGGATATCTTTTTCCATCCTTTCGCTTTTAATGTATTTTTGTCTCTGGATCTAAAGTGAGTTTCTCATAGACAGCAAAGAGTTGGATCATGTTTTTTATCCATTCTGCCAATGTCTGGCACAGTGAGATACCATTTCACACATACTAGGATGGCCATAATATTTTTTTTAAAAAAAAAGAAAGAAAAAAGAAAGTAACAAGTATTGGCAAGGATGTGAAGAAATTGGAAACCTCATACATTGCTAGTAGGAATGTAAAATGATTCAGCCACTGTGGAAAACAGTTTGGAGGTTCCTCAAAAAGTTAAACATATGAAAAAAAAAAAGTTAAACATAGATTTACCATCGAAACCAGCAATTCCACAACTAGGTACATACCAAAATAATTAAAAACAGGTATGCAAACATATACATGTATATGCATATTCACAGCAGCACTATCTACAATAGTCAATAGCTGGAAACAACCCAATGTCCATCCACAGGTGAATGGATAAACAAAATGTGGTATAAACACACTATGGAATATTATTTGGTCATAAAAGGAATGAAGTATTGATATATAGTAAAACATGGATGAACTTTGAAAACATAAAAGATACAAAAGATCACATGTTTTATGATTCCATTTATATGAAATATCCACAATAGGTAAATCCATAGAAACAGAAAGTAAATTGGTGATTGTCAGGGGCCAGGAAATAAGGAGTGAATGTTAATGGATAGATTCTTTTAGGGGTAATGAAAATGTTCTGGAATTAGCCTGTGGTGATGGTTCATTAATCCTGTGCATATACTAAAAAACACTGAATTGTACACTTTGAGAGACCAAATTTTATACTATTTAATTTTATCTCAATTTTAACTATTTTATCTCAATTTTTTAAAATCAAATAATTAGTATAAAAATGTAGAACAGGTTGTCTCTAAATCTGAGGGGGTGATACTGACATGGAAGGAGTATGAGGGAACTTTCTGGGGTGACAGTAATGTCCAACGTCTTAGTGGGGTTTTGGGTTACACAGGGTGGGTATGCATATATCAAAATCAGCAAATACACACTTTAGACCTGTTCATGTTACTGTATATAAATTTTGCCTCAAGATAATCAAATTGTATACAAATACTGAATTAAGTTAAAGACATCTATGTTGAAGTATATAGTGGGATGCATCCTGATATTTGCAATGTACTTTGAAATGCACCAAAATTAAAATGGATTAACCAATGGATAGATAAGTGATAAAGCAAACCTAGCAAAAGATTAATAGTGGAGTGTTGGTGTTGGGTATATAGGTATACATTGTAAAAGTCTTTCAAAATGTTGTATGATTTAAAATTTTCAAAATAACACATTGAGGAAAAAGTTAAAAAACAAGAAAAATATCCAAAAGGCATGAGTACTTTGCAGAGATTTGGAATATAGTTATAAAACAGAATTACTGAGTGGTAATGTTAGAGTGTCTCCTCTTGAAGACATGACATTTAAGCCAAGATATGAAAGGCTACAAGGAGCCATCTATGTGAAGATATCAGCAAGAGTATTCCAGGCTTCCCACCCCACCCCAAAAAATCTTATTCTAAGGCCCTGAAGTTTGATGTAATCAAGAGAGCCGGTTTAGGGACTTCCCTGGTGACGCAGTGGTTAAGAATCCGCCTACCAATGCAGGGGACACGGGTTCGAGCCCTGGTGCCGGAAGATCCCACATGCCGCGGAGCAACTAAGCCCGTGCACCACAACTACTGAGCCTGCGCTCTAGAGCCCGCGAGCCACAACTACTGAAGCTCGTGCGCCTAGAGCCTGTGCTTCGCAACAAGAGAAGCCACGAAGAGTAGCCCCCGCTCGCCACAACTAGAGAAAGTCCATGCACAGCAACAAAGACCCAAAGCAGCCAAAAATAAATAAATTTTAAAAAACAAAGCCAGTGTGACTGAAGTATGGTAGGCAAGGAAGGGAGTAGTATAAAATGAGATTGGAGAGAAAGGCAGGTGTCAAATCATTTGGGGCTTGTAGTCACAGTAAGGAATTTTAATTTTATCTAAGTGCAATGGAAAGTCATTAACGGATTTAAAGCTGGGATCAACTGGGTGGGATGAGATGGGGTGTGTCCGTATTATTTAGTTTTAAAATATCACACTGACTGCTATGTGAAGAATGGCTTTGAAGTGTTTAAGAAAAGAAGTAGGAAAACTATTATAGTCCCTGCAAGAACAATGGTAGTTTGGAGGAGAGTGTTGGTAGTCAAGATAGTGAGTAGTGAATATGGGAGATATTTTGAATGAAGACTTGACAGTATCTATTGATAGACTGACAATAGGATGACAGGGGAAAAGGAACCAGGATAGATCTTGGATTTTAGCTTTAGCCACTGAGTGAATGGAGTGACATCTACCGAGATGTAGAAACCGTGGGAGAAGCAGGTTTGGAGTATGGTGGATCTGAGGATCAAAAAAATTTTTCTTAAATTGGGTACGATTTGTGACTGTAAGGAAGACAGGCAGAAGAAAAGAAAACAATCAGAGTAATCTGGAAGTTGTTAAAGAACAGGGTTTAGATTTACAAATTCTTTTCCTTTTAAGAATCAATTTTGGCTTGATTGTATTAAGGACCTTTGATCCAGTAAAAAGCTCAAACTTTAATGCAAATCAAGCTTACTGATTGCTGTTGCCTATCTCTGGGGTTAAAGATAAACTGGGGATCAATAGCCCTGTATCTTTAAACTTAAGAGAGGTCAAAAGGAAAAAATCAGGAGTGAGAATGAGGGAGACAAGGAAGCCCAAAAAACAAGTACATAGAAGTAACATATTAAGTCTTAACTGTCTCTCACCCTGTCAATGATAAGGGGCTGTCTGATTCTTAAATTCCACATATAACATGATTAAGTATCTTATACTATTTTACACAAAGTGGTAACTCAAATTTTAGCTCTCAACCTCTAATACCATTAGTTTTCCAAAGTATATTGAAAAACCCATGCTCTTTGGAGCTAAATGACCCTAAATTTAAAGGAGCCCACCAGTCAGTAGCTCTGTGACCTTGAGCAAATTACTTACCATTTCTAATCCTTAGTTTCTTAAATGTAAATGAAAATAATTAACCCAAGAATTAGCATTAGAAATAACATTCACAAAGTGCCTGCTACATGGAAAAAATGCTCCATAAACAAGAGCTACTATTATGCAAAAGGCACCTAATTCATCAATGCTCAACCCGGTAGTTTCCTCCTTAGGTAGCCCAGATCCCTGTTTCCAGAAAAGAAGTACAGATGAGAGAGAGAAGGGAACCACAGAAAAGACAATCAATTTCATTTTCACCATGTAACACAGAAAGAAGTAAAACAGAGAAATCTGTGAATAGGCATGACAAATGGACCATCCGCAACCTACAAATGGATAGGTTCAAAGGTTGATTATAATTCAGTTGTTTAGAACTGGGAACATATTTTCCCAGGGAATCAATGTTCAATTCAACTCTCAGACAAACTCACAAGAAGTCATCAAAATCATAATGTAGTTAAAATGTGATATATCTCAATAAAATTAGTAGAAAACTGATGAATCAACCAAACAATACAGAAAACCAAGAAACTTTAATAATATGTAATTTAACTTATTTTAGAAGCTGGCACTTGAGGGAAAAGGTTTTATGGGAGGTTTCGGTAGTGATTCAGAGGGGGTTTCAGGGAAATTTCAAAAGCTTTATAAGGCTTTTGAAAGCCTTTTGGTTCTTTATTATGTTTTACTTCGCCTCAAATTTTATGGCTTCCCTTTCTTTCAGCATAAGCAAAACACTAGCACTCTTATACTTAATAGCCATGATTGCGATCATTCATTTCACGAATGAGAAGGAGCAACTGGGGAAGAACTAGAGGAAAGACAGGAAAGAAGAAGGACCATAACGGATGTGCCCAAATATAAAGAAAAGAGCCTTCAATTGAATTAGATAAACTCAGTAAGTAAAAAACTGAAGGGGGTTGAGGGTGGTTAAGTACAGCACTAAAATAGTAAGGGAGGAAAAAGCCAGGTGATGAGAACTGGTCAGAGTCCCACCATGATTCACTGGTTATTTTAAAGGTCACAATTTTTTTTTTCCTTAAAGTGGAAAACAAAAAAAGAGCAAGCAAAGCAACCTGCCACTTATACAAAGGGAATTCTCAAGAGCTGAAGATTCATAATTAAAATTGTGACACACCAATAGAATTCAAGATTTTCTCCTAACCCCTTTTTATTTCTCTAAATTCCTCCAAATATTCTGTTCTTTTTATGTAGATACTATTGTGATAACAGCATTATTATGTCCTGTTATACAGATGATAGTAATATCTAAACTAGAACTAGAAAGATGACTTTTGACATTTACAAGTACACAACAGAATAAAATTATTTTAGGAAAGTCTCCTCAAAAGCCAGCAGACATGTTATAGCCTCTTAGGCTATGAGGAATGCAGTGATTTCAAACCAGAGAGAGAAGCTTTTGATTTTCTTAAAGACATAAACCACAAATCAGTTCCATGTAGTCCAACCTATATTCAGAATCTAGCAAATCTTCCTGAGAAGTACTGAGATGCTTTTTGATGCTTTTTGAAGCCTGAAGAAATGATTAATGAAGAGACGTTATAGTCAGATAAAATAAGATTTTCTAGGGCTTGGTCTTAAGTCCAGGACCTATATCAGTCAAATCAGCCAAAGTAAATGCTCTCCAAATGAATAAAATAATTCTAAATAATCAGAGAAAACAGGACTAAAGAAATGTTAATGTGGGATGCTGAAAAGCTTGGCCCCATCAGTGCAGGAATGCTAAGATGCTGTGATTTCCTAACTACCAAGCATTGTCTAATTTCTCTCATCTACCCACAAATTTTTGTCAAATGTAAACAAATATGAGCTGATTAATAAAACTGTAAAATTACTTAATAGCATTACTAATCTATGATAACAGTATGCCCATGCATTTTCTTAATTAACAGGTATTGAAAATACAATGTCAAGAGTGCCAGGAATATTTTTGAAAATAAAAAGTCAGGGAGCACTGCCCCAGTATAATTATACATACAACAGGCAAGTAAAACAGTCATTAAAACGTCCTTCAGTTTACCTTTTACTCCAATTTAGAATATTCTGTTCTCACATCCTATTTTCTCTTTCCTAACAAGATTTTTAAGTTGATATTTAAATTCTTAGGAAAAGGTAAAAACTTGAAGAGCCTTGTCAAATACGAAATCTTCATGTTAATCACGTATGTCCTTTAGTAAGTTGCATTCAACTACATATATATAAATTTACATTACATCCAATCTCAAGAACTATTAAGACAATTCCTTAATTAGCCAGTGATTTTCTCTTACAAAGGAACTATAATTAAGGTCAAATTACTCTTTAAAGTTCCTTTTAATAATAGAATATGGTAATTCCGCTGATAAATTCTTCCAGAGGAACAAGTAATCAGAAACCTGAAACTATTAAACTATTATTTGCTCTTTGGGAATTACGTATTACATGTTTACTCAACCATATCTACTAAAAGACATAGAAATCCTACCAAAGTTAATTTAAGAACTTACCAATTTCCCTTGCAATTCTGACAGCTTCATCTGCATCCTGTAAAAGCAGGAAATGAGACCCAACATTAATCCCATCAACCATTGCACAATGTCTTTAGGGCAGTCATATATTGCACTACTGCCTCCTCCGATTCATTTAATGTTCAATTTTACAACCTTCTAACTCTTTTTATTCAGAGAAATGTAAAATTAATACCATAAGTGGAATGTAAATTCTACCTCATCCTTATTATATTAAGAAACTCAAAGCAGTTTGAAATGAGCTGGCAGGAAGCACTATCAGAATTGCCAAGTGATTTGGTGCAGTTGCTGGAATTTAACGGCAGAATTTAGATGTTTACAATCAATACTGAACCATAAATCAGATCATTAAAGCTTGTCCACAGCCAGCTTGTTTCTGTCTCTGATATTTATATGTCATGTTTTCCTTGATTCTGTCAGCAGGGGGAGTTGATTCTCTATTGTTTGGGAGGAGATCAACAGATTTTCCAGAAACAAAAAAGTAAATTTCTAGTATCTATAGGAATTGCCAATTGTTCCCCTCAAAAAATTCCTTTAGTGATCTCCATTACTTTTTCTTTTTTATTTCATTTTTTTGGGGGGTACATATTTTATCTTTACCAGTTACATCTTGTTAACGTAAATTAAAACCTGAAATTCAATGAACCATCTAGTGGGGGGAAAACTTCCAAAAAGCCAAGGAAAGAAAAGGCATTCTAAAACAGTACAAGGTAACACTGTAAATCAACTCTACTTCAATAAAAATTTTAAAAATAAAAATAAATAAAACAGCACAAGGTAAAAGTTTATGAATGTAAGGATTACTTACTGCTAAATATCAACCAATGCTACTGAATGGACCAAAACTTCCCTTGAATCTAAACCATTTCATTGATCATTAATTCTCACCTAACACGTCCAACACAGGACATTTCCCCCAGATAACAGTAAAGAGAAAGCTGAAAAGATTTTAAGTCCAAGTAAATCCTAGTAAATTTAACTTTTTAAATAATTCAGTGACATACACTAAACTATTACAGGGAATGACAGTAATGTTTTGAAACCATCAGCTGGTAAGAATGCCTGAATTTTTAGAAAATAACTTTAAAATATCAAAGTAAAGGTTGGTATTTTTTAAGCTTTTAAGCTAATACTTCAAAAATGTAGAGTAACCATGTCAGCATCCTCCCCCAAAATGGGAGGGCGGGGGATGTTTATAACTGCTTCATTCATGTCTAATAAAAAAAAAAAAATCTTCCTTAAAAGTCTTCAGTACCTAATAACATCCCCTGAATAAGGAGGTTGGCAGGGGAAGTTGTCAGAAAAATTTAATTTCCTTTCATTAGCCAGTCTGCTCCACAAATAGGTGCTTGTTAAGTTCAAAGCAGTCCTGAAAGCAACATCAGTTTTAAGTCTTTTTTGTTTTTAACTCCAAGCAGTCACATCTGCTAATGAGATTTTCCAAATAACAATTGTTTTCAAGTCAGAGATAAATCTATACTTTCCATTCTACCCCCACAAAAAATCAAGGTTTACTGCTTTATTACACCTTGCTGTTTTCACTGACCTTACATTCTCCAAATTTTAGCTTAAAGGGATAAAAATCCATGAAAAGGGTCATTTAATAATGTTAGTGGTTTCCACACATTGAGTTTGAAGGTTCTTTGTTCAAGCCAGTGACAGTTATTGGAGAATACTTCCCCTTAATAGCCTCTCTGTCAGGAAGTGTTAAACCTGCCAAATGCGGACAATTAGTGCCTCGCGAACAAAATACAGGAAGAGTGCTGGCTCATGGAGACTGGATTATAAGAAGACTAGAAGGAAACTTTTAACATGTCTTTTCTTTCAAACGTGTAATAGTATATTTGCAAAAGATATTCAGAGAGAAAAAACACTGCTATCTAAAAGGTTCATTACCTTGAAAAAACTAACAGGCAATGTTAGTTCATTAGTAATATTGTAATACGTATTTATATATACATATTATGGATGGACTGTGTACAGAGAGATACATGTTTACACAAAGCAAAACTTCTAAAAATTCTTTAGCTGCTACAAATCCAACACTTCGATAAACTGCCACAAAACAATCTTGTGTTTTAACTAATCAGTATGCTTAAGTTTTCTTACTATGAAAAGCAAATTCTACTAAATGACCTTCCAAGTAAAATCAAACTGTCTTTAAAATTAATTTTTCACTTAACATTCATTCATCCCAAAATATTTAATTGAGCATATATTATGTACTAGACATTAAAAATCTCTATTATCAGTTTCAACAATAAACTATTAAGTACACCTACCTCCAATATGTTCTTTCAGCACATATACAAAACTACTTTTAAAGAGAGAAAAAGGTCCTATGTGTTGGGGTTGGCCAAAAAGTTCGTTCGGGTTTTGCCGCGCGATGTTACAGAAAAACCCAAACGAACTTTTTGGCCAGCCCAATAGCTTCAAATTCAACGGCACTGACACATCCCACAGTGTAACTTCCCTGTAGGGCTATAGGTAGAAAAAATTTTTGTAGTAAAAAAAAAAAAAATTGAACCAACAAGAAAAAGACCAACAATCATCTGACGAGGAAAGGGTTGCGGGACAGTATTAAGCTATATAATTCTAAAACAGCAGCAGTTCAAGAAATGGAGAAAGAGGAAAGAAGCCAACAGAACCAGTAACCATTTCTTCTACTCCTCTATTTCAGCACAGCTTACATTAAGTGAGCTCTATCATCCAACTGAAGAATAAAACAGTAAAAAATTCTGTTTTATAGAGAGTATGATGGGAGAGGTAGGTGATGCTGCTATAACCAAATAAGTAGATCACAACAATGTAAAAAGGAGCTAAAAAACTTGGATGCTTTTTCTGCAGGCCCAATTTATCTGTTAATGGTCTGTAGCACCCACCTGTGAGACAGCAAAGTCCAGCAGCTAAGAGCATAGATACTGGAGCCCAAAGGCATGGGCTCCAGTGCTGGCTCAGTGACAGTGAACGCATTACCTACCAGTATGCCTCTATGGAATTAGGTTACCTCATCTGTAAGATGGACATAATATCTCATAGGGTTATTAAGAAGATGAAATTAGTAACAGCTGAAACACACTAAAACAGAGTCTGGCAAATAGAAAGCACTCAGTTAAGGTTGGCAATATGTGATAAAATGGGCAGCCCGCACCCCCAACTATCAAGTTTGTTCCTTTCCTGCCTGCCCTTGGTTGTCCTATCCTGTGGTCATCACTCATTCTCTGAACCTGTATGATACAGAACTAATACTGGCACTGCAATACTGCAAAAATGTGCACCTGTACCTCCAGTGCCCTTCACTGGATCAGATGATCCGAGTACTCTTTACAGCTGGTAAGCAGGGTTCTTCTTGAGCAGGGAAGGGAAGTAAAATCTATAACAAAAACGGGCAAATTCAAGTAGTCCTCCCTGATGTTAAACACCCAATTTATTTCTACAGTGACAGTAGTGTCCAATACTGGCTCCACCACCCACAATTCAGGCCACACCTCTCCCTTCTCACTTGCTACATACAGCCTACTTACCAACCCTGAATTCTGTACTCACTGGATGAGAGTCCTGCTACTCATCAGTATGGGAAGCTACTTAGTTTACTTTCCTCAGCTGGTTCTGAACAAATCAGTGACTGTTTCTGAAGAAAACAAAAAAATCATTGCTTCAAGACACAATGGGCATGGGGCTTCCCTGGCGGTCCAGTGGTTAAGACTTTGCCTTCCAGTGCAGGGGGTGCAGGCTCAATCCCTGGTTGGAAGCTAAGATCCCACATGCATGCCTCAGTGGCCAAAAAACCAAAACATAAAACAGAAGCAATACTGTAACAAATTCAATAAAGGCTTTAAAAATGGCCCACATCAAAACAAAAAAAAAGACACTATGGGTAAAAGCTCTATCTGTACACAAAAAGCATCCTCAAACTATTCTGCATTCATATACAAAGTAAAGCAAAACTTTCAACAATCCTGGGTTCAGGAGATAGGTTCCAGCTGATTCTATTTTCCAGATAATTCCAGGTCAAACAGAAGACTCTTAATTTATTGATATTTTCAAATCTAAAATTTAGTACACGTTTCTCTTATTGTAAAACAGCGTAATAAACATAACTGAACCCTTTTTCAAAAATATAAAGCCTTTGAAGCATCATCAGGAAAGTTATTCTCAGCTTAGCAGGGGAAAAGGATACTGATGTCTAATATTGTACTTTTTAATTACTAGGACACAGCTTTCCGATTTTTTGGTTTTTTAAATGATTCCCTTCACACTAGTTTTTTGTTGTTATTATTTGGCTCTTTCTGCTAAAGCAAAAGTGCAGTGTTTAAAATCTGGCTAATTAGGTGATAAAAACAATTACTACTTTAAACCTACACTGTATAATTTATAAAATTTATAAACATAATTTATAAACCTACACTGCGTAATTTATAGTTTATAAACAGAACACGAGAAACTCAGAGAAGTCTAATAAATTTCCTGGTAAACTGGTAGGTATTAGAACCAAATGCAGCAATTTAATCTTTGTTGATTCCTCCCTCTGCTTCACACCTGACATCTAACATCACAAAATCTTACAGATTCAACTTCCAGTGTCTCCCTATACCATCTACTTTGCTCCATCCTACTACCTTATTTTAGGCCCCCTAACATTTCTTGTCTGGGTTAAAGGAAGAGCATTCTAATTTGTCTACCAACCTCAAGTTTTGCACTGCTCCAATCCATTTTCCACATCACAATCAAAGTAAGTTTTCTAATTCCACAATTTTTATCATGTTAAATAACTCTTCTGCATGAAACCATTCAGAAGCTCCCAAAGGCACAAAAATAACCTCCATGTCCAGGTGCATAGCATTCAAAGTCATACATATCTGGATCCTAATTCTCTCTCCAGCCCTGTCTAACTACAACCCCTCACACTTGCATACCTGCAGTTTGCTAAATTTCTCATGTTCTCCCAGCTCCAAGCTTTCACAAGATATTTTCACTGACCATAATGCTGCATCTCCATCAATTCCCCTCACTTTTTAGCTAACTCACTACTACTCAGACTTCAGGTTATCACTTAAATATCCTTCCATTGGAAGTTCTGCCACGACGCCCTTAAACTAGGTTAGGTGCCCCTCCTACATGGGCCCAACATACTCTGAGCTTCACATTATTAAAATGTATTAAATTGCCTGTCTATCTGTAGGTCTCCCTAAGGGGACTTGAAGCTCTTTGAAATCAGCGTCTGCGGCTTGTTATTTTTCGCTAAACAAGTGGGCTGGGATTCCAACCCTGTCTTCCAACAGCTTCAGATGAACACTCTTCATTCATTCTGCTCTCAAGTTCCTGAGATCAAGTTAATAAGATACTGAAGAAAATGAAAGGCAAATACTCATACCAGATGACTACTTGAATACTTGACTACTTTAAATGACACTTTAAAACAACATTAGTTTCTCTCTAATGAAAAGGGTGACTCAAGAACAAGACAAAAGGAAACCGTTCCAGAAGACTCCTTAAGTACTACACACAATGTTTTAAAAGAATGTGGGAAACCATCTCCATATAATGTCCAAATAACATTCAAAATAATCAAATGGAAAAGGAACAAATGTTTTAAGGAGAAATATAACTGAAACCACATTAATTTACTCAAGTACTTGGAGGAAAAAAAGTAGACTATAGTTGCCAAGAAAAAGAATTGCTTGAAAAATACCACAGATCAATGGGAGAAAAAAAAAACGTATGGATTTTTAAAAGATGGAATTATCTATAATTAGCACATATAGTCTTCCAATGCAAAAGTATTGCTTAATGCAGTTGCCAAAACGACAAGGTATTCCAAAAATTTACACTTTTATCTGCATCAGCAAACCTCTGTCTGCATAGATACCACCAAAAGCAATCTTTTACCTAACAAATCTAAACTACAAAATGTGAAAAGTAGTGAAGTTCCAAATGAATGTGGAATTACTACACAAGGATTCTAAAGTAACCAAATTTAACAGAAAAAAAAATGTACAGTCTCTTATATCAGAAATAATTAAAAGCAAACTAGAAATAAAACTAGTATTAACATTTCTCTGAAAAACAAAGGGGCATTCCTTACAATCATTTTTAAATGCTTACCTGAAAACTATATCCTGCAGGTTCAGTTGTGGTTTAACAAATTAATTCAGACAAGAGGTGTTAGGAACTGTATACCATACTTAAGTTAACACGGTAATGAGAGTCTATCATCATTTGAGAGTGTAACAGGATCTTAAAAAATCACCTAAGGCATACAAGGAGACAACACTGACAAGAGAGTGGATTTATTTTCTTCAACTTTCTACTTTTCCCTATTTTCCAAATTAACCGAGGTTGGAAATTCAAATGCAGATTGTCAAATGCAGCCTCCCTGAAAAGACAACCAAAAAAACCTGTTGATCAAGCAAAACCAAGTTTACTACCTACTACAGTAAAGGATACCATCACCTTGAAGCAATCTTGGAGGTTCCACTGGAATCAGTTCAAGACCTACTAAAAGCCACAGTTCAAGATCCTAGCTTCAAAAACTGCAGTGCTCCTCTGATGCCCACTGAGCCCCCCGCGCTCAGGGGTCTCCCCAACCACAATGGTGAGAAAAATCTCACATTGGGGAGCACTTCAAAAAATCCTCAACATTTTTTTTTGTTTTTTGTTTTTTTGTTTTTGTTTTTTTTTTGGCAGTACGCGGGCCTCTCACTGCTGTGGCCTCTCCCGTTGCAGAGCACAGGCTCCGGATGCGCAGGCTCAGCGGCTATGGCTCATGGGCCTAGCCGCTCCGCGGTATGTGGGATCTTCTCGGACCGGGGCATGAACCCACGTCCCCTGCATCGGCAGGTGGACTCTCAACCACTGCGCCACCAGGGAAGCCCCCTCAACATTTTTTGTTCTGAGTCCATAAGACAAAGTTCATATGGAAGAAGACAAGCATAGGACCTATAAGTTCATGTTCATGTGTCCAGGAGCCAGTACTTCAGAAGGTTTCAAGGGTATCCAAATAGGACAAAATTTGCCTTGAAACCCATATCAAAACCTTGAAAACTTTCCCCTGTCTTGACTCATTTTTTTTGTCCATGGGAGTCTGGGCCTGGAAGAGATCTCCCCTCCAAATCCTAAACCACCAAGGCACTGCACACTGTCAGGTCTGCAGTTAGAGATGGCCAACCATTATTTGGTAAGCCACTGCAAGACTTTCGTAAACAGGTTTGTCTCAGGCTGCCTGTGCTGTAAGTCAGACTACTCCTCAAATGTATTAAATCTGTAACTCAAATTCATGTTCTTATCTTTCTAGATGGCATAATTTCACCACGGATAGTTTAGAATTATAACAGACTCTTTCATAAGCTTTTGGTATGAATGATTCATCTGAGAGGCGCACCTTAGGGAAAAACAGGGAAGCAAACTCTCAAACACCTAGTGTTCTGCATTACTAGGTGCAGAATAAACTAATGACCTTACAGATAAAATTAGATGCTCCCGCTCCAGAAATTAATATCAGTCTTTTGATAAAGACACCTGCAGATTTTACAACCAGAAGTAACAATGAGTAAACAGTTGTTCTGTATTAGCCAAGAAAATGAGGGAAAAAAATATAACAGGCTATGTTCCAAAAGCGAATCAAGTACCCATTTCAGTCATCAACTCAAAAGGAGAAATTTCACTAATTATTACTTATTGATACTGGCGGTACACTATCAAACTTAAATCCCTCCATCATTACAGAAGCTCTCTCTTAGCGTCAACAAATTACTCAGATAATGGTTATCTCTAATATTCCTCACATTTCCAATGTCCCAGCCCCCAAGTCACCTTTGAACCTTTATTCAAGGAACATTCCTTCCTCCTATGAGACACTATACACACTGACTTCATAAGAAAGAATCTACAACGCAAATAGAATTTCCAGATCAAATGCTCTCCTAATGACCTTGTCCTTGAACTCCTGAGGACTCTGCTACTAATCATCAAGACAGAATTCATCTGGACTCTGACTCGTCACTACCCTTGTGACTAAATCAAGCCCAAACTGACGATCTCAAGAAGGCCAGATTTCTTGCTCAGGAAAAAAAAAAAATACAATTATACCGGCAGAAGTATTAGGGCTGAATAGACCAAGGTTCATAAAACCACTACCCAAACTCTCTAAAACGAGAATGTAAAGAAGGACTAAAACCCAACAGTTGACAGCCTAATAAAGAAAAAACTTGCCATACTCTGCTCAGGGCCTCTCAAGGCTGCAATCAAGGTATGGGCCAGACTGCATTTGCATTTGGAGGCTCAACTGGGGACAAATCCAAGTTCATTCAGGTGACTGGCAGAATTTATTTCCTTGAGGCTGTATGACTGAGGGCCCCACCGTTTTGCTGGCTCTTGAATAGAGATCATCTTTACTTAGATCCTCAGAAGCTGTCTGCAGTTCACTGCCATGTGGGTTTCCTCAATATGGCTGTTCCCTTCATCAAGCCAGCACCTAGAATCTGTTCTCTAGTCTCCTAAAATGGAGTCTTTTATAATAAAACATAATCACAGGAGTGACACTCAATTACTCTGCCCTATTAACGTAAGTGAACGCAGTGATATTCCATCACCTTTGCCATATAATGTAACTTAATTAAGGGAGTGACGTGCCATCACCCTTTGCCATAGTCTCTTAGTTAGAGAAGCGAATCACAGGGTGTACCCAAACTGAAGAGGAGTGGATTACACAAAGGCTTGGATGCCTGGAAGTTCCTCAAAAAGTTAAGCATAGACTTATCATATGACCCAGCAATTCTACTCCTGAGTATATACCCAAAAGAACTTAAAAGAGGTATTCAAACAACAGGTATCCTACCCTCCAACATTCCCTCTCCCCGTTCCCTGTCTTATGTTTCTTATTTTATTATTTATTATTTGTCTCCTTTTTCTATAGCAAAAGCTCAATGAGGGCAGGAATATTTTTTTTGTTTTGGTCTGCTTTGATCCCTACTATATCCATAGCACTTCAAACGATGTTAGACAAACAGTGTGCACTTGTTAAATATTTACTGAATAGATGAGTAAACAAATAATTTTAAATGTGGTAAATGAAGTACAGGGTATTAAGGGAAAATTCAGTAGAGGGCCTAATCTAATACATACAGTCAAGGAATGCCTCTGTGAGAAATGTATGTTTAAGCCAAGACCTAAACTATGTGTAGAAGACAGGAGTGAAGACCGAAGTAGAATCAACACATATGTGTCAGAATTATGAACAGAAGCTTCAAAAATCTAAAAGATGTCATACATGGTTGGTACATCCAGTGCCAAGGGTAAGCTGGCACAGTATCAGTTTGAAGAGAGAAACAAAGGCCAGCTATTCAAAGGATTTAAATGAGTAGTCATTCAAGAGTTTTTAAACACAGGCATGTGATCAAATCTGGATTTCTGAAACATCACTCAAGCTTTAGTGTCGAAATTTAACTGGACAGGACCAAGACCAAGACTGGCTACAAGGGGACTTCCCTGGTGGTCCAGAGGCTAGGACTCTGCGCTCCCAGTGCAAGGGGCCCAGGTTCGATCCCTGGTCAGGGAACTAGATCCCACATGCCGCAACTAAGAGTTCGCATGTCGCGCTAAAGATCCCCCATGCCCTGACTAGGACTCAGCGCAGCCAAATAAATAAATATTTAAAAAATAAAAATAAAAAAGACTGGCTACAGGGAGAGCAATTAGAAGGCTGATGAAGTAATCCAGACTATATGATGTTAGTTGGAACTTGGAATTAGTGTGAGGAAAAAAATAAAAGTAATAGATCAGAAAGATATTTAAGTGAATTCTCTGTAGCGGTATTTATTAGGAACTCCAAGTTTCTAGCTTGTGAAATGGTGTGGAAAATGCCAGCATCTTCTCAGGCAGGAAAGGAAAAAATGAGAAGTTTACAGCAGGAGTCAGCAAACTTTTTCTGAATAGGCCAGGTAGTAAATATTCCAGACTTTGTGGGTCTCTGACACAATTACTCAACTCAGCCATTATCATGGAAAAGCAGCCATGGACAACATATAAAGGAAAGAGCATGGCTGTGTTCCAATAAAAATTTATTTACAAAAACAGGAGTGCCTGGAGCCACACAGAATGCCAATCCCTGGCTAGAGAGAAAACGATGAGTTCAGCTTCAACTTGTTACTTTTATGGTGCCTCAAAGGCATCAGGCAGACCTGTTTAAGAAGCAACTGGATATGCAGTTCTAAGGCAATATCTAGAACAGATATACAGGTGTGAGATGTGAAGCCATAAAAATAAGTTATATTGCTTAGAATGAGTTTGTCCAATAAGAGAAAACCCATAATAAAACCAACATTTAAGGGACAAAGGTAGGAAGAATAATCAGCATGAAAACTAAGAAGAAGCATTTAAACAAGCCAAAAATACAAAAACAAAACTGGAATGGAGTAATGTGCCAGAAGTGAGTATTTCGAGAAGGAAAGAGTAACCAAGAGACCGAAATGCTTTGAAGAGACTGAGAAGACCAGGATTAAAAATTACACACTGAGAGGGAAGAGATATGGGAACATATGTATATGTATAACTGATTCACTTTGTTATAAAGCAGAAACTAACACACCAATGTAAAGCAATTATATTCCAATAAAGATGTTAAAAAAAATTACACACTGGATTTCATGAGAGGGAGAGGTTGCTGGTAGCCTTTTCAAGAGAAATTTCGGTGGGAATGAGGAAAGAAGCCAGATGTAGACTAAAGATGAGGGGGAAAGTGTGGAAATGAAAGCAAGTGAGGACAATTCTTCCAGCTGTGGAGTGACAAGAGGCTACTGTGCTCTCTGAAGAGGAGGAACACATATTTCTTTCCACTAAACTGGAAGCACCATGGTGTGAGGGACCACGGGTTTCTTTTATCATCAGGTGCTTCCCACTTAGCTAAGGGATGAGTACATTTTTGACTGAGCATTTTTAATAGCAATAATAATGGAAAGGTGTTAAAAGACAAGAAGAATTTTAAGACACAGAAGAGAGGAAAGACAATGACTGAAGACTGTAGCCCATGAAGTCTATAAAGGGTACATCTGGAGCATAAGAGGAAGAATTGGCTTTACAGAGGATAGGGAACATCTATTCTTTGTAAGATGAGAGAAGGGGAAAAAATGGATGAATACATATTGAGTAAATATAGGTAAATATGGGCAAGAAGCTGAGGATATTTACTAACCAGGGGCCATGCTTGCTAACTGTCCTGTAATTCATGAAATAATCCAGCACAATGAAGAACTGCCCAGCCCAGAAGGTACAATAAGAAACACCGAGATGAAGAGTTCCTGAAGGCTAATTCAAGTCTACAAAGGGACTCTTTTCTCATGAGAAAAAAAATGAATCATTTTTCCTCGGCAGTGGGGAGGAGCACAGAGAGGAAGGGGAGACACATACTCCAACGTCTGCATGTCTTCCTTAGAAGACTTCAGCTGCAAAAGCGGCTTGCTGGTTGAGGAGTTGTGCTTGGGATCTACGGTGACACACAGCTATACCAAACAAGTTTACAATTCACATTTTATGCATATGGACAGAAGCTCACCGTAAAGATACAGAGAACATCATAATGTTTCAAACATTAAATATATACCACCAACAAATGAAATCCACACATCTAACAGCACATTTTTATATCACCAAGTTTTCTCCTATGAAAGTAAAAGTCAACACTGATCATTAAATACAATGCTTCAGGGGCTTCTTGCTCTTTTTAATTTACGCTATTCAAAATAATCCAAGTGTAAACAACATTGATTTGTTTAATCTATACATGAATACTTTAAAAAGCAAAACTTGCATTTTATCTTACACTTTTGACAAAATGTTTGACTTCAGGACATGTACTATAAAGATTAGAGTAAAACAGTTTCTCACCTTGACCACTCCATCAAAGCCAGGGATTGTGTTAACCTTTGCGTTCTTAGCTAATAATTTGCTTTCAATCTTGTCACCCATGGCTTGAATAGCATGTGTATCAGGTCCAATGAAAATGACATCTTCTGCTGCCTGTGAAGAAATGCCAGTATAAATTTATAACAAAAACATTTCAGTGCTTGATATGGAGTCACAATTTTATAAAAAGAAAAACCCGTATGTATATTTACTAGTTACTCACAGACCAAGAACAACTTAAAAGCAAGCATTTGAGCCAATATATTACAATATATAATACTGTGTTGCATATAGTATATGTGCACAAAGGTATATGAAAGTCAGGTCAAAGAAAAATAACTAAAAGTAATGAAGAACTCCTACTTGATATCAACAGTATTCTTTGGAAAAGCAACTTGAATGGTGTTGTAGTTATATCTAGTATTCTGCCACCCAAACTAAACAGTAAGTTCACTTTAAAATGCCTTATAAATCTTTGTATTCTCAATACCCTGCAGCACAGTGCCTAGTTTAACAGGCCAACTTTGTGCCAGGCTTTGAGCTAAGTGTAGGGGATAACATGGATGAAAACACAGAATATCAACTAATTCAAGGGAACATGAAACAGATCACCAGTACCTCAGAGAAATAGACAAAATAAAGTATGCAATGTTTACATCCTTGTGACTATAAGAAATGAGTAAAGAATACAGTAGGAATTTACCAGGCAGAGTTATGATTTCAATCAAAACTACTCTATATAAATCACGATTAGTTCCCCAGCAATGGGTCCACCTCTCTGTGTATATGATATTAAAGTAAACAAAATGCTAATGACTACTAATTAGGGACAGAAAAAAATACCGATGGAGTTAGTGCCAATGTAGGGCATGGTCCAGAGAAGTGAAAAGGGGGTTTGCTGAGGTAAAGAATGAAGTCATTAGGTAAAGAACGGAAGTTAACTATGAAAAAGGAAAAATCAGATTGTATGCAGGGCATCATCATAGTAAGTTACCTAACTGCTGATTCTCCCATGACCTTTGGTCAGGGTCAGTATAATGAATAAATCATATAATTTACATCTCATATTCTATCTACTGGCACTGCTGCCTGAAAAGACTCTCAGCCTTAGAAAGGAGCTTCATTCTCCTTATGAGAATATCATCCAGAGTACCTACTGCAGTGTGGTGTTTGGATTGCTCTCAGCCATTGTGAGCAAAGAGGATTAAACCCACCCAGAACAGGAGGAGGAAGTAGAGCAGGGACACAACAAAAGGAATATATGAAGAGATAAATATCTGGGAGATGATATGACAGTTTCAACTTTACACGTGCTGAGGTGAGATGCCTGTGGGATAGTCAAGTGCCCATGTTCAGGAGACAGAGAGGTCCAGAGGTTAGAAGATAGGTCCAGGCTGAGATACGGATTTTTAAAGGCATCAAATAAAGGATGGAATTAAAAATTGTAGATGAAATCATTCAGATAAAATGTACAGAAAAGCCAATGCCTTTAAACTCAGGATGTATACTTTCCCTCCTGCCCAAAAGCAAGACAGAAGGGGAATTTTTAGATTTTGAGTTTAAAGCCTCTTTTCTTTGTGTGACAAGGGGGTAATAACCACCATGCAAGTTTGACTGAAGGACTGAATAAATAATAATATAAAACACCAAGCTGAGTGCCACAACTGTTAGTTCTTGTCCCCTACCCAGAAGTCCTGATAAAAAGAGAACACTAGAATAATAAGACAGCTAGGTCCATAGGACCCCAAAATACGTTACAGGAGCCAAAATACCAACACTTACCAGCGTTACAATAACAGAATGCTAGATAAGAAACCTCTTCAGCCATAACAGGTGCTCATTAAGTACCTCTCCATCAAATGTTTGTATGTAGTTTTAACAGAACCTCATTTTCTTTAAAAAAAAAAAAAAAAAAAAAATTTTTTTTTTGGCCATACGCGGGCCTCTCACTGTTGTGGCCTCTCCCATTGCGGAGCACAGGCTCCGGACGCACAGGCTCAGCGGCCATGGCTCATGGGCCCAGCCGCTCCGCTGCATGTGGGATCCTCCCGGACCGGGGCACGAAGCCGTGTCCCCTGCACCGGCAGGCAGACCCCCAACCACCGCGCCACCAGGGAAGCCCCCCCCCAAAAAAAAAATTTATGTGAAACCCCCAAAATGTAAAGCACATAAAAAAATGGAACTGCTCTGTAAGAGGGGAAAGTGGTAGTAAGACTACACCTCCACATACTCTGTGTCTCTAGCTGGATAAACTAGTCATTTTGGACCAGAGCAATAATCATACCCACTTCTCTTTATCCCAAACCTACAACCCAATAAACACTAAGAGGAAACAATCATGTTTCAACTACCAATTGTCTTTCCATATTCTCATTTTACTTGCTAAGATGGAGGAATTTTTATCATAAATGCTGTTTTAAATACCACTATGCCAGGCAGATGTAATCAAGGAATCAGAATACCTACACAAAGAGTTGAAGAAATACATAAATGAGAACATCCAAAATACATTATGATTACACAGTAAAACTTCTGATTAACAAGAGCCCAACGACCAGGAACCACTGATTAACCAGACTTTTTTCATGCATTCTAATTTGAGGAAAATTACTCACCCCAAAATGTGAAATTACCAAGAAAGAAAGCTCACATCAAGTATTTAATGACTATTCTTTCTCCCATCCAACACAAAGAAAAATAGCCAGTAGCACACTGAGTAACTACTCAAACAGATGTTTCAATAAACTAACTTCCTTTCTATCTTTATTTTTTTATGTTTTGGTAGTACTCCCTGGGTTAGCCTTTAAATGTAATTAAGGCAAATTGAGGAAGCAGTATCATAGCTCTGACTCTCGTAATTCTTTGACCAAAAAAGCAAGGATAAGACAGTATGGTAATTGCAAAGTGATGAAGCATGTTTCAAAAGTCCTGAGTTTTTGTCCAGAGTGATTTGTGTGACTTAGAACTTAAGGCCAAAATTTATGCACTAATAACCTTTCAAAACTCTACTATTATTAACCCTGTATCTTTTGCTACCCATTTTCCCTAATCACCAGTAAGTCTCTTCGGCATGCCATAGCAAAAAAATTTACTTCTCAAACTATGCTTTTCAAGGAACTTGTAAATTTACCATGAATGATAAATATAATACCTAAATACAGGTAAATGTATAATGGTCACGAAAAAAGTGGGAATTTTTTCATCATCACTGGGAACACTTTTGTAGTGATACCTAAGAGAGAAATTACAAAAAGCTGAAATCACTGCTCTAAGACTGAAGAAAAAAAAATTACTGTTTTCATTTTCTAAATTCTGTGATTTTATGGTTCTGGTCATATTTTGATAAAAGAATGGGGAAAAGAGTTGGGTTTGAGCAATGTGCTAGGGAAACAGAGATTTAATTTACAACAGGCTTTATGTTGCAAATGCAGAAATAATCATCTGTAAAAATTAAAATGTATGATACATAATTCATTCTTAGAAATACCATGACAGTTAGTAAACTGCTAAGCTATGAATCCAGTTTTTTTTTTTTTTAACGTATATATTTTAGGTTCATAAGGAATTACTACTTCGATAACTGTAAAACTAAGGTCAGACAGACATGAGCCACAGCCATGGAAAAACTGCTGAACTGCCTGAAGGACCTAGACTCTGGACTTTAATTTTTTTCCATGATAAAAGAAAAAAGAATTTCTAGTAGAAAAGGCCAGTTTCAGGACTGGTGCAGAGAAGTTAGCACATGAGATAAAAAACTGAGTCAGTGAGAAAGCTTTCAAAAATTAATATAGTTATCTCAAAAGCACATATTAGTGCTACCCACTGAATGTGTTGATAACAATATGAGTATCAAAAAGAATAAAAGAAATTACAAGGTTAATTCATCTTTTCAAGACCACAAATAAACCTTTTCCTGCTACCTCTGTTCAAGTATTTGAACTTCTCAGACATGTATCACTGATTTTAAAAAATATATAGCTCTTTAAAAAGCAACATAGAGGAAAACTAATTTCACACATAAAACTAAGCAAAATAAAAGTGTCAAGGTAAAATCCTATACACTGTTTTTATAAGAAAAAAATAAGAACTAGAAAAACATCCATGGAGGGAAAAAAGCACGAGAAAGACATGCTAACACAGCAGATCAAACTGTCACCTATTATTTCAAAACAAGCTGAAAGACATTTTAAAATAAGAAAACATGAAATAAGGTATCAGAATTAGAAATGCTCTGAAATGAGGTGATAGACCTAAGGATAGAATTAGAAATGCAAAAGAAAATAATTTTGGAAGTGAAGACTAAACTAGAGGGAAAATAAGAGTGAATAAAGAAAACAAATAATGACTTACAAGAGACAGAAAGTCAAAGGAAGAAACTTTTTAAAAACTTAAATGTAAAAAAAAGAAATTTTTTCTAAAATGCAAGAGAAAATAGCAAATACTAAAGATAAAGAACATCCAACATATGGATAAGAGTAGTCTTTGGCCCGGGGCTGGCGGGGGGTGGGGCACGGAGACTAAAACAACGAAAAAATACTAAAAACCGTAACTCAAGAAAACTTTCTTAAAACTGAAAATACATATTAAACATACTACAGCATACCTGAAAAATTCAACCCAGAATGAACAGTACCATGATACATTCCAGCAATACTACTAAAGGAAAAAAACAAGAATATGTGACTTGTACAAAAGAAAAGTTTAAATTCTCACCAGACTGGGGCTTCCCTGGTGGCGCAGTGGTTAAGAATCCGCCTGCCAATGCAAGGGACATGGGTTCGAGCCCTGGTCCGGGAAGATCCCACATGCTGCGGAGCAACTAAGCCCGTGCGCCACAACTACTGAGCCTGAGCTCTAGAGCCCATGAGCCACAACTACTGAGCCTGCGTGCCACAACTACTGAAGCCCGCGTGCCTAGAGCCCGTGCTCGGCAACAAGAGAAGCCACTGCAATGAGAAGCCTGCGCACCGCAATGAAGAGTAGCCCCCGCTCGCCACAACTAGAGAAAGCCCACGTGCAGGAACAAAGATCCAACGCAGCCAGAAATAAATAAATGAAATAAATAAAACAAACAAACAAACAAAGAAACCAATGCATCTTAGAAAGGTGGCTGATTAAAGGCCTGAAGCAAGAAATGTAAAACATGAGCCTAGAATATCTTGTCAGATCAGAGAGCAAGGAAGCTATAAAAGATTATGAGGGTCAAGTCCAAACGACCATGAGCCAACTTAGGTCCCCCGGCCAAAGAGGGACAACTTGAGATTCACTAGTAACTCCAACAGATTTAAACCTACAAAATACGTTTAAATCTATGACTTCATAATGATACTTTTAAAAAGAACTGGGGGCTTCCCTGGTGGCGCAGTGGTTGAGAGTCCGCCTGCCGATGCAGGGGACACGAGTTCGTGCCCCGGTCCGGGAGGATCCCACATGCTGCGGAGCGGCTGCGCCCATGAGCCATGGCTGCTGAGCCTGCGCGTCTGGAGCCTGTTGCTCCGCAACGGGAAAGGCCACAACAGTGAGAGGCCCACGTACCGCAAAAAAAAAAAAAAGAACTGGTTAACCAATTTATTACCTCAAAAACTAGTAAATAAAGGTAAAGAATTATACACTCATCTTGCTCTTTCTATATGAATTACACCCTTAGGAAACCAAACAACAAATGAGAGGAAGAGTCTCTTTATAAATATATTCCAATTAATTAATGAAAAAGATGTTAGAATTAAAATATCACCATTTTGCAATCTAATGAAGCAATAGCTATAGACAGTAAGCTTCAAAGGCTGCTTAGATCTTAAAAAGCAGTAATAAGACATGTGCCTCCTACAGTCTTGGTCAAAGGAATTGAAACCTAAGTCTGATCCCCATCTCTGAAGCCAGTTTGCCAATCTGTAGGAAATGCCAAGAATGGAGGGAAATGCTGAACTGCACCATGATTATGCAATCAGCTAAGTCAAGACTGAGAGACACTCTACAGGTCAAACAGCCCAAGGTTCGTCAACAGATAAACTGCAGGGAAGAGAAATGTATGTGAGGAAAACCTATGGATTGAGAGATATTTAGAAGACCTATCAGAGGTGAAAATAAATGGGCAAGACAAATCACAGTGTCTAGGGATGCAAGTTTGGACCATAAAATTATTTTAAAATTCATGAAAATGATTACTATATAAGTCAAAGTAGTGGATACATCTGGGGAGAGACCAGAGGTTAGGACTCAAATGGGTCACATGGACAGGCCTTCTGAGATTCAGGGCAAATGTCTCATGACTGAACCTACGTAATGGCTACAAGATTCCTCTCCTTACGCAAGCCCACACTGGTTCTGCATGGTTTTTTCTGTATCTGTCTTTTATTCTACAATAAAAACTCTGAAAACATTCTCAGAGTAGCCGCCAGCTTATAGGAGTAAACCCAACACCTAGACCAGGAGCAGCCACAGCAGCAGCAGCCACAGCCAGCGAGGCGTTTCTCAGGCCGGTTTGCTAACCTCTTCAGGGGACCTTTTTGGCTTTCTTTAAAAAAAAAAAAAAAAGAGAGCGAGAAAAAAAAAGAAAGTGCATTCTCATGTTTGGCTGGGATGCTTCAGTAGATGGTTATTTTGCACAAAGTGAAGCGTGATGAAGTGGTAACAACCACTGCCACTATAGGTTAAATGTGAAAACTATGAAGTACAAAACATCACCTTTGCTGGCTTAACCGGACAGCATCCAACCTCTGCAGCATCACTACTTCCAAAACACTCAGATTTTGCTCTTTGTATGAGCTCCAAGAAGAGCTGATGAGGATGGTGGCAGAAGGGTTGATCTGGGATTCCGTCTGACTAGTGTCTGTTTGCAAAGAAAAAAGATCTTCCTGTTGCCATGAGCACTGCTGAAATCACAGATGAGCTTGGACTGAATTCTCTGAGCAACAGAAGCTGGTCCATCAGGCCACGTGTGGCAGTGGAGGAGGACTGGATTGCTGTCCAATCCGTGATGAAACCAGATCCCCTCAGGGAGAACTCATCTTCCTCCTGCTTTCCTCCTCTCCCTTTCACCACCTCCCCTTAACTCACCTGTGGCACACTGCGCTCACTGTGGACTGAGTGCCTGAAGCTGTATTTCATTACGCTTTTGGTCACAGTATAATGTGACAGGTGCAACCTGTCATGTGACAGGTGCAACCTGCAAACTGATTTCTTATTTAATGTAAATAGTTTTTGCTTCCAATGAGACCACTTCTGCTATCTGATACAATATTACTCAGCCCTTTTTTCTTTCTTTTCTTTTTTTTTTTTTAACTTAAAAACAAAAACCTCAGTTCAGTCCCAAGAAGGAATTTCAGCCAAGTTGGCACTTGGGCTCTAACAAGTTACTGTGTAAAAGAGGGAAGGCTCCTCCTCTTGGCTTCATCGGGGTTGAACTGTTTTGGTTGTTAGCTTTTAACCTGAACTCAGTGTACTTTTCAAAATAATGATTAGAAATAAAAGATAAGGACAACATTTGAACACACAGATGGGAGAAACATTCCTAGTGTAGTTTCCATGGTCATCAGTAAATACCAGTCGGCTGGGTCTTTACCCCAAGACTGGGTACAAGGTACGGATGAGCACTTACTGGAAGCCCCAGGCTGTGCAGTGGGAATGATTAGAGAAGACCAGAATATGAATCCTAATTCATTTTCCTCAACACTGACTGTGGGGCATCCATAAAGGGAGGTATAGAACAACCCTAGCAGAAGGTGCCACCAGCCTCCAACCCCCTACATATATAGGCGTCATTTTCTTTAAGTGCTAGTCTGCTCCTTGCAAATTAAGAACCCAATTTATGCGACTCACTGGGAACAGAACCTTAAGGAACTTGACTGTTGTGGAGGAAGGGCAGTGGAAGGGAGACAAAGACTCTTTAAAATTCTAAACATAAATTTATAAACCAGCACAGCTTTTCAATTTGTTTGGGATGCTAATTGCAAGATCGATTGAAATCTAATGACATACTTACAAACTGCATTTAACTTATGGTACACTGTACATGTTGTGAGTTAGTTTAACCAAAGGAATCTGTGTCTTTCTCTGTCAGTATTACTAGTATCTGGATTTCATTCAGTCTAATGTATATTCTGTATTAAGTGTCCACTTGGCACAATGCACTCAAGTAATATTATTACTTCCAGATGATAGCCACACACAATATTTAGTTAGAGAAACAGTTTCCACACTCTAACAATTGGCAGAAGTCAGGTTTTCTAGTTAAGGAATATCATTAAATATAAAACCTTGTTTTTCATGCATAGGAAGTGAACAATACAGCAATAGGACACCTTCCATTTCTAATATTTGACAGCAGAATGATTTTCATTTCTATTTTTCAGCTATTATTAAGTCCAAAAAGTTGTTAAATTTTTTTTATTAAATGTACTGGGTTTCTAACAAAGGTACTTAGGGTAAAGAAGAGGTTTTTGGTACTTATTAATTTCACAGAAACCATTTAAATAAACAAACTATAAATCTCTAAATATCTTTGTACTTTTGGGGTAAGCTTTTCCAGCTCATGTGGAAAATAGTTTACTTTTAAAACTTCTAGTTACTGTAGTCTATGTTAATTTTGTAAATGTTCTTTCCCTTTTAAAAGACTAAGATTGAAGTTTGTTAGTGTTTGCCATTTTTGTGTGCATATCTGATTTCTTTTTATTTCCCTGTAATCAGCACTGATACCTATTTCCCGAGTCTCCTTGACTGCTAAGAAGTAAGAGGCTGGGCGTTCAGCTTCCACATTCTACACTCTTTGCGCAGATCAGGACACTAAAAAGACACGAGTTAACAGAAACCTGAGTGGGCTGTTAACCTTTTTTTTTCTTCGGGAAATGTAGATGCAATAACATTTCCAGCTGAAAGACTCAGATTCTAAGTTCCTAATGTTTAAGAATGCAAATGAAGTATTCTGTCTTTTCTGTGCCTGGAGGTGTTCTATGAGAAAACAGAAAGAGGTTTCTAGGATTAGTTCCACAGATTTCCTTTATCATGTAAAATCTTAGACTGGTTGCACTGGCAAGAATCAAAGAAAAGCAATACAGAAGATACCCAGAGAAAATGAATTCAATAACTTCTTTAGCAATAACACTGAGAAAATTAGAGTTAACTAAAAAGTCAGCCTTTTGGATAAATTTTAGCCTTCCTCCTTTAAAGAAATTCTAGTTTTAATATTAGAACATTTTTAAAAAATATATTAGCAAAATATTGATGATCAAGTCAATGACACTAAATTTTCTTGGATGAAACTGTTAAGTTTATCACTCAGCTACCTGGCATTTTCAGGAAGTTAAGCTTATTTTTGCTTTGTAATACAATAGTAATAACGCTTTAATTAAAGATGCAAGTACAGCTGTGAACTTCTTGTTGCATTTTCATATAGATTGATCTTCTTGATGTTTGAAATAGGATTTTATCTTGAAATGTTTTTTAAAAAATAAATAAAACTTGAATATATAAAATTTTAAATTTGTTTATATAAAATTATTTATGTAAAACCTTGAACTCTTTTAATAATTTCAATTGGATTGAACAAAGTATGACATTCATGATTCGAGGTCCCAATTATCTAAAACCCACAAGGAATTTTTATTTCAAATACAATAATTATATAAGGTTTAATGCATATTGAACGGGGCTACCTGTGGGAATGAGTTTGTGTTCCAGTAATTCTAATAAATGTTACTGTAAAACAAAATTTTTTTTAAAAGATGTAGGCACAAATGTTAAAGTATTTCTTCTAGATGTATTTTTTAAGAGGATAAGGTAAGAAACTTCATATTTAAATATGGTTGTGTATTGCTAAGCTTCGCCTTATATAAACTGGTCATAGGAATTATTTAGTTATGAAGTTGTAATTTCCTTCTTTTGTACTTCCCATAAAATACTTTTAATTTTATATCTCAACAATTTGGATATTAAAAATGAGTTGTTTTCATTTCTCCCTGATCCAATTATTTTTATTGTTTCATGAATACTAAAATTAATTGGTACTTTCGGACTGAAAACTAATTTTTCCAGTTCAATTTTGGAATATACCTTATAACAACTATGGAATTAGATGAGCAATTTTACAGTTTAAGTCTTAAAAACGATTTAATAATGCTTCAATTAGCATGAGGGAATGTTAATGTAGATGCCTCCTGACTCACCTTCCTGTTCATTCCTCAGAGTCCATTAATATTTACTGCTAGTAGTAAGCTGGTAAACTGGTGAAAGGCTAGAGATCTTGTGTTTAGTCCAAACACTGGATACTAACTTTAATTTTTAAATGTTTAAAATTGGTCTAGGATATTATCTGAATTATGTACTCTTTCTATTTCCTTTGATAATATGAATTTTTTTAAAACTTGCTACAAGTAGAAGTCCTTCCACACTCTGTGCTTAATTTACTGCTTTCTGGAACACATCAAGTTCTCGATACCACTGCTGGATGGAAATCAGAGTCATGTGGTTTGAATAAAGCATGCCCTACCTACAGTTGGGATATTCTTTTTTGTTAGCACATTTAATTGCTGTGCTCTAGTACAGCCTACGTTATAAAGCTTATTTCAAATAACGAATGGAATGCTAAAAAAGCAGAGATCATGATTTCCAGTTAATTGCCTCGAGCAGCTAATTCCTCACACTACTCAGTCCAACAGGCCAACCTGCTACTTTCACCCTTTATTTTGGTTATTAGCAAGGATGCAATGAAATGAAAGTGACAATAAGATGTAGTGGAATGACCCAAGTAGAGATTAATTTATCTCTAGGTAGGAAACATTTTTTTTAAAGTTTGAAGGGAATAAAAGAACAAGGAATGCATTAATATTAACAAGAACAACAATATGTACTTTACTTACTTATTTAGCACCATCTAAAAGGCACTGTAGTAAGGCTCACTTTACCCTAAAAACCATTTTATACATAGATAAACATTTCAGTCATTGGGTTCTAGTTGGTCTACAAAGTTAGAAAGTCTTCAATTTATTCTAGAATTACACAGTAAAATATCTTAACTAACATTCCACAGTTTAAAGTTTTTTTTAATTTTTTTAATTGAGGTACAGTTGATTTACATTGTATTACTTTCAGGTGTACAACACAGTGATTCAAAATTTTTACAGATTATACTCCATTTATAGTTATTATAAAATATTGGCTATATTTCCTATGCTGTAAAATATATCCTTTTAGCTAGCTTACTTATTTTATACATAGTAGTCTGTACCCCTATTTTGCCCCTCTCCCGTTTCCTCTCCCCACTGGTAATCACTAGTTTGTTCTCTATATCTGTGAGTCTCTTTCTTTTTTGTTATATTCACTAGTTTTTTAGATTCCACATAGAAGGGATAATATACAGTATTTGTCTTTCTCTGACTTACTTCACTAAGCATCATATCCTCCAGGTCCATCCATGTTGCTGCAAATGACAAAACTGCATTCTTTTTTTTAATGGCTGAGTGGTATTCTATTGAGTATCTACACCACATCTTCCATATCCATTCATCTGTTGATGGACACTTAGGTTGCTTCCATTTCTTGGCTACCGTAAATAATGCTGCTATGAACACTGGGGTGTATTATCTTTTCCAATTAGTGTTTTTTAATCATTTTTCCTCAAAAAAAAAAAATGGGGCTACGAAACCAGCAGGACATAAATAGTCATTTCTACTTAACATGTCAGTAAAATTAGGATCTGAGAGATGAAATCAAATGCCCACCACACCTAAACAGGTAAAGTGATAGAAATAAGATAAGACCCAAACCAGTGGTTTTACCTGCAGCTCTGCTGCCTTCTCATGTCCCAGGTTCAGGTGGCATGTGCTGACCACTGGGAAGTGTCATACATAAGTCTGCCTGACACAGTCCCAGGACACACCTATTACCTCAGCACCCGTCTGACTAGTGCCTCTTTTCACTCTCCAAAGCATGCTTGTTTGGACAGACCTGGTTTCTGAATGCAAAGAGTTTACAGTCTAGTAGAACAAACAACACATACCAAACAATAAAAACAATAAATGGTAGAGAGTACTAAATGCACTAAAAGAGGTTAAAAATAAAAAATCAGGCACTGTGAACAGAGTCCAACAGAGGAATCAAGGAAGGCGTCACAAAAAGGGTAGCATTTGAAGGAAAAAAGAAACTAGGATTTGAAAAGGCAACAAGGAAAAACAAGCATTTAAATATTCAGGAAAACAGTCCTCCCACTGGTCTGTAAAAGGTTCTATGATCTTCAGAGAATCTTGATGAAGCTACACGCAACCCGTGTTCATCCTAAAGGGTCTCCCCCGCCTTCTCTTAAGCCTTACAACAACCAGACCTCAACTGCATACTTCTTCAGTATACAGGTAAAGCCATGCATTCACTCTACAAATACGTGCTAAGCACCCACTCTGTGTCAGGCACTGTGTTAAGTCTAGGGAAACAGTGATGCACAAGACGAAGATGTACCACTGCCCTCTTTTAGTTGACAAACCAACTGGGAAGACAGGACACAACGAGCAATTAAAATCACAAGGAAGCATGGGTGTTGTGACAGAGAAGTACAGTAGTATACTCTGGGAAACTAATGGTAATTAGAATAAAGCATACATGGATGGAAACTGTCAGCCAAATCAACGTAAGTTTATTGCAATGATACCTCTACATATGAAGTGGCAATATTTCAATCATAACTGCATAAACAATAAAAGACAAGGGGAGTCTTTCCAGACAGAGATTCCCTCCCTTTTGCATCAGAGAATTTTTCCCTTCTGTTCACATTAAATTTTTCTACAATTTTAACATGCTCAAATCACCTGATACGTCTTTCTCAGAAAGTCCAACCAGGGCCTTTCTAACCTGCTAGATAAATAAGACTTGAGAATGCAATCTTCTCCCTTCAATTCAAGCCTTGTAACTGATGAGGGCGAAAATGGACATCATATATAATAGATGAAGCATTATTTTATATCAACTACCAATAAGCATAAACATTAATTGCAGCAAAATTATCTTCTTAAAATGTTTTACCAGCCTGTGCGACTCCCTTGAAATGTACGCCATCACCACCTTATGTAGCCTTTTGAAGTTTTCAAGTTATGACTGACACCACCTATAAACTCCTCACCTCCCATGGCTCTTGAATCGTATAAAACAACTGTCAAGCAGGGTTTTAAATTATATTCTTGTATTATAAAAAGGCAGGAATTAGAAGCAGCAGAGTGTAATGGTTAAGAGCAGGAGGCTGCCTAAACTCCAATTCTACCATAAACTACCTGGGTGGCCTTGGACAAGTTTCTTAACTACTCTGTGCCTCAGTTTCTGTATCTGTGAGGATTAAATGAATTAATATATGCAAAGCACCTGGGACAGAGGGGACCCTAATGAGCTGCTGTCTAGCTGTGAAGGGCTTCAGAAGGCACAGCTGGCTGTAACTGACTGGTGAGGACTCCCTGCCCGCCTTCCCGTGTGCAGGTGTTTAATGCATTCCAGGAGCCTTGTTCCTGAGAAGGCAACCCTTCCTGAAGAGGCTAAACCTACTTCTCCCCCACACCCTTCATCTCCTCCTCTCAACCGGCTCCTTCCTCTCACCCTAAAACCCTGCTTGCATGTAGACTTGCTCATCCTTCCATCACATGGCTAAAGCTGAGGCAAGCAAGCAAGCCACAGCTCTCAAAGGAGAAAAGATGTCGCCCAGACAAAATTTTAAATGCCCGCACAATCACAGCAGCCAGCCAGCCAGCCTCTGGTAACAGAAATTACAGCGGGGCAAGCACAGATAGTGCTGGAAGGCAGGCAGAAATGAAACTATTGTGCATGCCAGCTTGAGGAATACAGGCTCTACACACAACAGTAAGCCACTGAAGGATTCTGAAGTACTTCAGGAAGATCAGTCTGGCTCCAGTATTGACCAGGCTCCAAGGAGGAAAGGTCGAGAGGAAGTGATCAGTGGTCCAGGAGAAAGACATGAGTGAGGAAGTAATATGACAGCAGTGGGAATTCAGTAGAGAGAAAAGCAGTGAGAAAAGCTGCAGTAATACTAATTAATAGTACACCTGGCAATGGATTTAGGGAGAATGACTGAATTAGGAAGTGCAAGGGAGGGGAATGGTCAAAGTTGACCATAAGATTTGCAGGCCAGAAAACAATTCAAACAGGAAACCGAAAAGCAGGTTCTGTTACAAGGATAAGTTCCACTTTCCACTTCGCATAAGTGACCTGTTAGCAGGACAACCGGAGGAGACTTCCATGGGAGACACTCTCACATGGATCTGGAAATGTCTTCAGTAAAAAACAGACAACATCCAAATACAATTTCTTGGGATAAACTACCCTGCTGCACTTGAAACCTTAAAAAGTTATGATATCACATTTACCTGTATAATCACTAAAGTCATGAGCTGTGAAGTACTTCTGAGAGATTTTAAATATTTTACTCATGTTATTACTACCTGAAACACTTCACTTCCGAATCAAAAAGGGTTTTTGGAGTACTACTGTTCATGCTCTGTGGTTTAGAATGCTTTTCAGTTTCAAAAGCTCAGTTTTGACACAGCAGTTACTCTACTTGACCAAAGACTTCAACTCTGATTTAATAATGCTATTTAATAACAAATAAACTTCAGAAGTCTTTTTGAATTTTTTGGCTTCAATATCCACACTAGAAATTGCATAAAGAGAACACTGGAAGTCAGCAGAACACATAAACGAGCCATCAAAGATGAACTCCATGATCTGGGATGAC
Source organism: Aethalodelphis obliquidens (assembly GCF_003676395.1). NCBI lineage: Eukaryota > Metazoa > Chordata > Mammalia > Artiodactyla > Delphinidae > Aethalodelphis > Aethalodelphis obliquidens. The sequence goes on from NW_020837959.1 coordinate 10,436,738, forward strand.
GTGCCAGGGCATTTTCACAGAACACTAAGGCCCACCCACCATACCAGTCAGAAAACAGCGCTCTGATGCTGTAATATTTATCCGCCATAGGCCATTCCCAACTATCCTAAGAGGAGGCTAGACTCTAGTTAAGACCTACCAAGAAATAAAAGTAATTTGAAGTAAGTCTTCTATCTTCTTTAGGTTACCTATAATAAAGCCCTAAAGAGATTCAGTCCTTTTCCCATATGGTTGTCCAGTCTAGTAAAGAATTTTCAAATTAACAACAATGGAAACTGATTTCAGGGTTTTTTGGATAAGAGGACAGCATAGAAATGATCTTAGGCTGAAAAAGGCATAATTTTATGGGTTTAAAATTAAAACCGTACAGTACTGGAAAACAAAAAATTATAATCCTTGTTGGTACTACTAAACGGTCAAGATATATGCAAAATAATTGTTTTAAACTCATTCATTGACAAATTTCTAAATAAAATAGAAAAAGTTATTTAAAATAATTTAACTCTATTTTCAACAACTCGGGATGATGTCACAGGTCATCCAGAGACTACATACAATATATTATCCCCACCTTGTGGTCAGCTTCATGAAAATGAACACACTAAAAATAGCAACAATCCCTGTACCTGTCTAAAAACCTCTCCTACCATTTATTTCACAGATTTGACTTGTATTTCCAAGAATTCCTTCTTCCCATGTTACTCTCAACATGAAAAGACATAATTCTTATTCATTCTTACATGTTTACCCTCTTTGTCTAAGTTTTCATCACAGAAGATAATACCTAATCCATAAATTTAAACATTAACAATCAACAGGTATTAATTTATTATATACCCACAGAATGGGGTATTTTTAAATCTCTGTGTGTTTCAATTTTCCTTCTGTTAGGTTGCCAAATCCTGCACCACTATATTGGGGGTTGGGGAAGTGAATCTCTTGCCTCTTCTACAGCATAATTCAAATTTGGGGGGAAATCCAGAAAGTTTATAAATCTAATCCAACACTAATGTTTACATATGTTACTATATTTTACAAATATTTTATCAGTATGATTCTCACTTATCCACAAAAATTTTTTAATTCGGAAAGCAAATCCTCCACAGCATTTCTGAATTAACTGCCCATATTCTCAACTGATATGCACTAAAGGGAATGTAAATCTAATGTTATTGAATATAATTACTAATCACTTCTTGGCCTTTAGGTTAAGATCAAGTAAATATAATCAGTAGGCCCTATACATTTAAACTATATGACACGTTCTCAGATTACTTGTATGTCATCCCTATCTATCTTTTATTTTCCGTGTTACTACACCCTGCCCCCATGTATTAGAAGAAATAACTGTACCATATGCTTTTTTATTCACAATGTCACAGAGTCTCTTTCTAGTGGCTCTAACCACATGTGTGCTTATGAACAAGATAGTGAAATGTGTATTAAACTAAATATATTCATACAGATGTGTAGCTGTTTCAAACACCATACTTTGACTATAGAGTAGTCTATCTCCGTCCAAGTACAATAAAAAGGAACATTTGTAAATAGTTGAAAAAAAACATATTTCATGACATGTTAAAAATCACATAAAATTCTAGTTTTAGTGTTCATAAATAAAGTTTTATTGAAATACAGCCATACCCATTATGTTCACTTACCTATACTTGTGGGCTGTTTTCATGCTACAACTGCAGAGTTATATAGTTAATAACTGAGTTGAATAGTTCTGACGGTATGGCCTGCAAAGTCTAAAATATTTATTACCTGGCCCTTTTCAGAAAGAGTTTGCCAAACACTGGGCTATATGATAAAACGGTTTAAATTTCTAGTGATCATACGCATGAGCAACAGCTGAATAGCCATCTTGCAAAAATAACAGAAGTGATTTCTGTATTTATAAACATCTGCCTACTTTGAATTTAGGGTATCAAATCTATCCCATGAATGGCCCAAAAATAGAGCTAGGCAATCCACCTCTTACCCATTTATTTGCTTATTAAGCAAATATATACGAGCCAGATATTGTTCGAAGCACTGAGGAAACAGTAATGATCACAAGGGGGGAGGGGAACTCCTGTGGTTGTGTAGGTTACATTCCAGTGGGAGAGAAAGACAGACAAAATAAAGTATGTATCAGGCTGAAGTAAATAGAGAAAAATAAATTAGAAAATGGGAATTGAGAGTGTGAGGTGATAGGAGAATAATAACTAGCCATTTTAGTTAGGATAGTCAGGGTAGGCATCTTTGAGAAAATGACTTTGAATGGCCTAAAGAAGGCACATCTGGAGATTCTATGTTCTAGGCAAAGAAACTAGCAGGTGAAAAGGCCCTGAGGTTGTAAGCATACCTTACCTCAAGGAAGAGGTAAAATACAGTAAGCAAGAGAGCAAAATACTTAGATCAGAAAGGGGGATGGGGACTTAAAGGACTGGTTCTTACTCTGAATGAAATAAGAAGCTATTAAATGTACTTTGTTGCTTGGTTTTTAGCAGAGAAGCTGATATTTGACATATCAAATATTTGGATATTACTTGTCCACGGATCACTCTGACTGGGTTCTGAGAATACTCTGGAGGGACATAAACATGGAAGCTTGGAGATCAAGTAGGAAACTAATTTGATGATGCAGATGAGAGATGCTGGCAGCTGGAATAAATGGTGGCACTGACAGTAGTGAGAAGTGATCAGATTCTAAATTAATTTTGAAGGTAGAGCCAAGAAAATTAATCCCCTTCCTGAGAAGGTCTTCCCCCTTTTTTTAATCTCCATTCTTCTCCCCCATCACTTTCTCTATGTAAACACACTCCTATTTTCAAGATCCACTTCAAATGCCACCTTCTTCATGAGACTTTTCTAGACACTCCTCCCCCATCAAAAGTAAGCACTTCATTCTCTGACCTCCCCACAAGGCCATCTCTGACTCTCATGAGTTAAACTCCTCCCTAGGTCTCCTCCCTGTTGTATCTCCTCTCTATAAACTTCTTCAGGGTAGTGAATCTGCTTCATCTTTGTATTCACTGGTATCTGCCACATCAAGAGATATATGCCAAACAATCAAATTAGATAAGTTCTAAGTTTCCTCTTGGCTCAAAAAGCCCGTGATTTTCTTCTCTCTGTGTACTTTATAACTCCAATGATGCCACAATTATGAAACTCAGCTTTATAGGGGCACAGAGTTTTTATGACAGGAGTAAATTCCTAGGGAGGAAACCAATAGCTAGACAAATACAAAACACTCTTCTTCACTAATCCTTTCATACACACCCACACCTCTCCTATTAGAAATTAGACAACTGTCTCTCCAGCTACACCCAACCCCTAAGCTACCAGAATTAACCATTACCTTCATGCAGCACCTACACGAGACATACTTTGATTGCAGCGATGACCACACTGCCCTACAATTATGTGGTATAATAGACATTTTGTGGAAAAGTTAGCCAGCCCGCAACTCTCTGAGCTGCACTTTTCCCAACCACAGTAAAAGTCCCCTCAACTGCAACCCTTTTGGGGTTTTGTTTGTTTGCTTGTTTGTTTTGGCCGCACCGCACGGCATGTGGGATCTTAGTTCCCGGACCAGGGATCGAACCCACGCCCCCTCTAGTGGAATTAACCACTGGACCCCAGGGAAGTCCCTGCAGCCCTTTTGCAGGATGTGATCTGGCTCCCTGAACACAGATGACTGTAGCAAAAAGCAGCTAACCCAAACTCGATCTATCGCAGTCCCTTTCCCAGGAATGGGGACCAAGAGAAAAAAGAGGCTTTCCTCTTTTCAGGAGGCCAGACCTAAAACACATAAGCTCAGGGGCTATGGAGTCAGCATGTTCCATGGGACCACTAGAGCAGAGAAGCAGAGGATGCAAGTGGACAGGCTTGCCGAAAGATTTCAAAGAATGAAGCAGAAACACAGAGCAAAAAGACCTGACAGCTGGCTAGTCTCTGTTTCCAATAGTTTCCTCAAGCCTCCCTATCTTTTCACTCTTGGATTCCTCAAAACACCCATGTGTAATATGCACAAAGTTCTAGCTGCCCAGCAACATCGTTAAAGCAACTCATAGCCTTGACATTGTTTTCCTTACTTACTAACATAAGGGTTAAGGCTTTAAGCTCTGGTTCTAAAAATTTTAACTTAATAGTAACAACTGAGTGTTCTTTCAGTCCCCAAGACCAATACAAGGGACAATCACAGAAGGAATCAAAATCTAATACCCATAAATAAGTTTCTTGGAAAAGCAAGTTTTGTGCCCTACTTTATTTTTTTAACTAAGTTTCTCAGTGTCTAGCACAGTGGGATAAGAAAATTTTCAATAAATGTCTGATAAAGAACAAAAGACTGTCAACCCACTAAACATCCCAACTCTCCCCGCCCCCAGCACACACTTCCTCCAACACCCACAGAAATTCTTCTGAAAGCACTGATACATCTCCCAGTTTTGGGTTTCTCTGCCATTCTCTCAGACCTGTCCCACTCTGCAAGTCAGCTCTGCCCTTGGCTAGCTGTCCTCACAGTCACAAAATGGCTGCCAGCAGCACCAACCCCTCTCACTCACAAAAGGGTGGGCGTGGGGGGCCGATGTGGAGCTTGAGCACCAAAGTCTCTCTAATGAATGAGAAAGTTTCTCTCCCAGGAATCCCAAGAAAAGCCTCACATTCTGTTTCAGCGGTCCAAACTGGCTTAAGCCTTCACTGAGTCATCCTTGAATAGTAATTGTCAGAAGAGATAACATGATTATAACTGGCTTAAACAAATCACCAGTGGTGGAAAGAATGTTAGAGAGGCAAACTGTCCACTGGAACGTGAGTATACGTGTGCACACGTGCATGCCTACCAGATACAAGCATTCACTGAAGCCTATTTGCTTGGTATAACCATCACCTGCTAGCCAGACAAAAAGATAAAGAAGCTTACCAGTAATTAACACTTGGCAGAAAGATATCAAAGGAGACAGAATTTCGAGTGGCCACCTTAAACTGTGATACCATATATTGTTCCCTTTGTATCCACACCTTTCCCCTAACTGTTCTCAAGACTTGAAGGGTGAAATATTACCATGTACAGTCTTACTAGAGTGTTTTTCAAGACTGAATAATCGAGACTTAGGGAAATAAACCACTGTGAGAAGAGGAATGGTTCTTGGTATCAGATTAATCTCTAAGTAAGGGCAGGGTTTACTGAAAAGCAGATGATTTGCAAAGTACAAATCAGAAGATAGCTTTGTGTCCTAACAACCGCAGGACAAAACTAAGGGGTGAAGACTTCTATAGGAAGGCCAGCATGAGACTTTTAACTTCTTCTAAGGCATTGTTTCTTATTACATGTAGCTTGCATTTTTCTACTCCTGTTATCATAACAGCTTTTAATTACATAATTCTTCAGTTTGATGTGCATTCTTGTTATAGTTAATATAGAAATACATCACATTACGTCACTACATGCTTAAAATTCCCCCCAGTGGTTCCCCAAGGCTGCTGAAATTAAAATCCCAGATTCTTACAATGGCCCTTGCTGATGTGCCCTGAGCCTATCTTTCCAACCGCATCCTGTACCACACACCTCCTCATTCATCATTCTCCTGCCACGCCAGCTTCCTTCTCTCTATCGACAAGCTAATCCTCCTGCCTCAGAACATTTACACCTGCTCATTCCCTCGGCCTGGGGAGGGTTTATCTCAGATCCTCACGTGCTGGCCGCTGCTCCTTCTCATCCTTCAGTTACTTCAGTGCAAATGTCACACCCTCCCCGCACCTGAGCACCACCCACAACCCCGCCACACACAACCCCATCCGCACCCGCACATCCTGGGCCATGGCCCTTCTACAGATGACCGCCTCTGGGTCAGACACTAATCCCCAATCCAATCAGTTGTCAACAGAGTGACAGGCTCACGTGATAAAGAAAGCTTGGTAATTTAAACAGCAACTACAAGCAATGAGGCGAAGAGAAGCAAGAATGTAAGGAACAAGTCAAGTATTAGTGACCAAACTGAGCTGAAAACACAGAAATGATTAACAAGTCAGGCCTACTATGATCTCAGTTTCCTAAAAGATCGTGAGAGTATTTAGGGGCAAAAAAGTAAATTATTACCCCAATTCAAATACTAGCCATAGGCTTTAGTCTTCTTTCCAATAAAATACACGTATCAACTATTTCCCTCATTCCTTAACGAGAGCACAAGCACGAAAGGATGACACAGAAGTCACTTTGAGCACCTCTAGAGAATGCACACCTGAGGTAATATTATTCATCAGTATATAAATCACATTTACTAATAATATCAGTTATTTACAGAAGCAATAATTGCTTTAGGATACTTCAAGGTACAAATATTTATCTTTACTATTAAAATTATTAAATTATTAAAATTCAAGATAAAAAAGATCATACAAACCAAAATTTAACAGTGAAAAAAATATGGTGAAACGTTGTGTCTAAATTATTTTTTTAAAAGAAACAGGCATTAAAACAGGTTTCAAAGAAAGAAAGATATCATAGAAAACAGTAATTCTGTATCTGAAAAGAAAAACACCTTAGCATTTGCCCAGAAGACACTGCCTGAACCTCCCATCCATCCTTCTAAATTTGGGGAGTCTTAAGAAATCCTGTGTCAGCAATCAAAGCCAGTGCTGTAACCCAACTATAGCAATCCACTTTCAAAATTCTTAAAAAACCCATTTGGGGTTTGTCGGTAGGAGGTAAATTAAAGCCTTATGTACTGAGAAGCAAATAATTTGAAAAATGTACAGGGGCAATGAACCCTGAAGTTATCAGGCATCGAAATGACTATAAAAGTGTTTTGTATAGTTTACCAAGAAGATCCAAATTTTCTATTTTTCATCTATTTTCTAAAAATGTATAAGAACTGTTAAACTTGGCCCTTGGGCTTAAAACACTACTTATCAACTGTTAATTTACCCAAGCATCTTTTCTAGTTTTTAAGTTGAAATAAAATCTATATGACATCCAAGTAACTGAACAGGACAGATTTTTCTGAATCAAATTAAACAATGCAATGATTTTCTGGTAGCAAAAATACATTACTACATAAAACATTTATCAGGTATTCTTAAGTGGACAATAAAAAAGAAACCTGAATTAAACTGAAGTCTAGTAATATTAAGGAACTAATCTCAGAAATGTTGCTACAAGTCCTAACCACTTTCAAAACAGAATTCTACCTCCAATATACAGATCTATTCAAATAGGAAAAGGAAAAAATCCACTTTCATATTAACTATTAGGCAAAAAAAAAAAAAAAATCGTCTTCGTAGTTGAATTTTTAAAGACGCTTTCTATAAAGAGACTACTTAGTACCATGCTGAAATTTTCAGTAACTAGAAAATTTAAATGTAGTCAGTATGATGGGAATATTTTCTTTGGTCTCTTTCAGGTCTGGGAATATTTTAAGTCTTGAGTTATTTTTACATGCTCTTCTTGAAGGAACTGATTTCTCTACCCTTAAGTTTTGTATCTTAAAATGTTTGAGAAATGATAAAAACAGAAATAATCAATTTTCTTTTTCAACAGGGGGGTCCATGCAAGGCTACCTTTGTCAAGAGTATATAAGAGAATACCATCTTAAAGCTCATTTTTAGATTTTTTTCAATTGTTTTACTACAAAGAATTTAACAAAGAAGTTTACTAAATAAATAACAGACTTGAGAAACAGAAGAATTCTATAATGCCTTATCCGACCCCAAGTCTACTAGCCCAAGCATCACTAAAACTAGTTAAATGCTAATTATACAAGAGGCAATTTGCCAGTAATTGAAAAACGCCTACGAAATTAACAAGTGAATACTATCTGACACAAGAAAGCTGGCAATGGTTATAGAGGCTTTTGCCTTCTAAAACCAGAATCAGAACTCAAGACGATTAATCAACATTTTAACACTTCCCATCTGTAAGCTCAAGGTAGTGCTTACTGTCACTTGACAAGTTGCTTAGCATTGCAAAATTTGATAATTCATGTCTTACTGAATTTTTACTGACTTGGAAGAAAATAAAACACCAATTAAAAGCAGATGTCACCTTTAATTCTAACTGGCTGACAAAGTTCTAATTTTTTTACCCAGTGCAGAGACAGAACGCCTGTAGATGACAGTTTGGACAGTTAAATATTTAAAGTCACTGATATCCCCCCACAAATTTGCAAGTGATTTTCCAGAACTTAATCCCATGGGGCTTTTTTATCTGGCAAACATCCAAAAGGAATAGTTTCAAGTAGACATCTAGAAGGTAAATTTATTGTTACATTTTTGCAAAGGCTACAAATACTGATCAGAACATTACTAAGCTAATATCCTCAAGATTCCCAGCTTTATCTTCATAAACATAAAAAATTTTCCAAAAACCACATTGCTCCATGTTGCTCCTCTATTAAAATCTAGCTTAAAAAAAACACAAAAAACTAGTATAAAGATTTAATAAACTGTGCTTAACATACATTCATGTTTAAACGATCCAAGGGCTGGGCTTCCCTGGTGGCACAGTGGTTGAGAGTACGCCTGCCGATGCAGGGGACACGGGTTCGTGCCCCGGTCCGGGAAGATCCCACATGCCACAGAGCGGCTGGGCCCGTGAGCCATGGCCACTGAGCCTGTGCGTCCGGAGTCTGTGCTCCGCAAAGGGAGAGGCCACAACAGTGAGAGGCCTGCGTACTGCAAAAAAAAAAAAAAAAAAAAAAAAGATCCAAGGGGTAAATCATATCCAACTGAACTTACCATAACATAATAACAATCTGATTTGAGTACTGATATTTTTCAATGTCTTTCAATACTGTATTGTTAGTCATAAGTTCACTCAATTTTGCTTCTACTGAGTTCTGAACAAAACTTCTTAAATTCAATGTTTTGAAAAACACCACAAAAATAAATAAGTAGACAGACTGATGACCATACTAACACCCAACTGACAACATTAATATCTACTTTCCTGCAATAAACCCAAATTTCCATATATATGTAAATAAACTTAAAATGTATAAACAATTACAACATTATTAACCTTCTAAAGATAGCTAGGCTAGTGTTTCCTAATGCTACTGTTTCTATGCATAAAGTAACTTAGAATAAAATCCTGAGATCTATAAATGCTTCATTATAATACAATAGGTTTTTCTACAAGAAGAAAACTTCTGGATTTTCCCAAACATCCCGATTTCAAAGACACTATAATAAATAGAGTCCCGGCCCAATGTCCAGCAACACTGACCACAGCCTCCACAGATTACCCCTGAATGATCTAAGCGAGCTTTCAAAAGCCAGAACAAGCTGCTACCAATCAGGCAAAGAGGGAAAATGAATCCCAGAAGGAATCACCACAGAGATCCCAGTCATAATAACAGGGTCCCTAGGAGCTGTAAAGGCCTAGCAAGGCTTTGCTTGCGTCTACTCTTTACATAACAATCAGACTTGGCTTAGCAGTCAGAAGGGGTAAAGGAACCAGGTTGATCCTCTATTGTTCACTTCCTAGGTCTAACGGAGTATTTGCACTTTAACAGAAAGTCTGTCATGAAAGAAGAATTTGACGAAGATGAAATGGAAAGGTGGTCACAAAAAGGGGATTTAAGGGAGTGGCCTACCTGTGACAACTTTTGTAGACCTAATCTTTGCATTTCCATCCTGCTTCATGCATTGCTAATCAGAGATCCACTGGAAGCTTCAGAACCAACTGAAAGGCCTGGCAGGGTATTTGGCTTTCCATTCTTCTACTCTGTTTATTCCCAATATATATTCATCAGGCTTAGAAACAACTCTTGAACAAGGGCAGCCACTCAGCAATGAAATGTAAATTACTGACATGTGCTGAAACCTGGACTTGCCACCACTAATGAGCACATTAAAGGAAAAATGCTCACTAGATGACTGCAACCTTTTTACTGAACCCAGTGTGCATGGAAAGCCACAATTCAACATCAATTAAAAGAGCTAGCTGCAAAACAGTAACAGAGCAGCCCTGTCACCACTTTTAATACCTCAGAGACCAAAAAGCTAAGACAAACATGAAATTTTTACACTTCATCGACTAAAAATGTCGTGCAAAACATTATCGTAAATGTGGTCCACTGCGGTTAAGATTTGTGAATCACTATTTCAAACAGTTTCTTAAGAGTGAAGAAAATAAGATATCTGGTGGTTTAAAAGAAAATCAACAAGGTATTAATCTATTGCTTTATTCATTAATGCAGTCAACAAATTCTAGACTTAGTGATCTAAAACTCACCAGAGACTTGGCAAGACTAAAATTATATAAAGCTTGTCAAGAAAAAATTTATAAACCATAAACTAATGATTTAGATCTCAAAATAAGCAAAATACTTGGTTTATATGAGCAGGGGCTCATATACAGAGAGGCAAAGACTATTATTTATCATAATCTAATCTGCAATTTAAAATGGAAAATTCTGAAATAAAATGTGAACAGACATCTAGTAGCTATTATTAATTTTTAAAATATAATTTTCACAGTTAAAATAAATTTTTAATCAAAATTTCAAAGTAAATGTGGCAAAAGAATGAATGAATAAAGGTATCATTAGTTAATTTACTATTAAGTTATTGTGTGACAAATATTTTTCCAAAGAATACTATAATACAAGTCAGCACTCGTAGTATTAACATGTTTGAATATAATTTAATCTTTCTTTGATGACCTAAAAAGCATAGCCGATTCTTAAATGCCCTAAAAAATTAATAACAACAAATACTGTACAACAATGTTAAAAATCTGGTTATTTTTCTCTTTGTGGTTTCTGGCTAAATTTAAGTTTTCTATATAATGCTGTGCAGTTAAACTCCAGCTTTTTAGAACCCTCAGGGCTTGAAAACACAACAGGCTTTTACTCAAAAGAACTGATAACCTATTAGTATGTGATTAGGAAAATCATTTTATTTCTGATTCAGTTTCTTCATCTAAAATTTAGAGATAATGATACTGCAGAATATACACAGGTGGGGGGAGCACATGTGAAACCACTTTTTATACTATTTGACAATCCCCTAAACAAGAGAGTCATTAGTTCACTAGGAACCCAAGACCTCATTCCTCTCCTATCAGAAACCCATTTAACGAAGTCTTCTCTCTTATTCAGAAGTATACTTGCCTATCCATCAGGAATCCAGGAGCTTTGACTTTCTTTCTCCTTGAAGAAAAGGTACACCTGTCCAGGTGATTCCCTCAGAGGATATAAGTATGTGTCTACCTTCTACAGGAGATATACTTCGGCATTACTGGTTACTTTTTGACACCTCAGAAGGATTATTTTATCTTCTATCTCTTCTTATTCCTTATTTGATATCTTTTAGTATCTGTAGTTCCTCATCCCCACTGCTGTTTTTAACCTCTACCAACTTCTGTTATTGCTACTAAGGCCCATACACGCCACTCACTAGAACTGTACTGGTCAAGGCCTCAGAAAAGGGAGGCCTCCAACACGTGTCCCTGGTGGCTGAAGCAGCTGCCACATGCTGACTCACCCAGGACAGCCACACCTCAGACTCCACTGCAAACTACCACCGCTGCTTTCCACTGTTCTCTTTTTTTTTTTCCTATGTGCTTTTCTTCTTATTTCAACTGCTTCTTTTCCTCACTTCCAGCTTTTAAGGGGAAAAGCTTAACTTTTGCAGACAACTCTTTATACAGTCCCTGTATCAAGAGGTCTAACAAATTATAATTATAAAATTATATAGTTATAGTCTGCCGGGAAAAAATAATGATGGGTGAGAAAAAAAACAAAAAGGTGAAAACTTCTTAAGGTTTTATTTTGTTTTGCTCTACAACGAGTTGTACAATCTCTTCTTCAGAGGTAGTACAGCCCAGAAAATAGGAGTACAGCCGATGCTTGGGTTCAAATCCTTGCCCAGGCACTAAGAGCTGTGTGAGCAACTTGCTTAAACCCAACTTCCTTTTGCTTCTTTTACCTATAAAGACAGTACTATCCACTTGTAGGGCTATTATGAAAAGCAAATGAGTTAGTACATGTACAGTGCTTGCAACAGTGCCTGGCACACAGTAAATACTCAAAAAAGTTAATTTGCTGAAGGTAGAAATCTCATCAATTTATATCATGGTCACAATCAACCTTGCTGCTTGTACTCTTATCTAAACTCACATTTCCTGTTTGTCTTTCTCTACTATTCACTTTTAAAATTCCTTTTGCTTTTAAATGGTGTGATAAAGAATAATAACAGCAGGAATGATGATAAAAATCACAGAGAGTCTTTATACACTATACTAATAAGTACAGGCACAAATTAAAACTCCAAAGCATAAAGACGGCAAAACAAATTTACCATTATATATATAAGGAAGACATCAGACTTCCCTGGCGATCCAGTGGTTAAAACTCCACGCCTCCACTGCAGGAGATGTGGGTTTGATCCCTGGTTGGGGAACCAAGATCTCGCATGCCACACAGCACAATCAATCAATCAAGACACAGCCACATTATACTAAAAGTCATATACAGAAATCCAATATATGATTTTCTTTCATGCAAAAGGAATTAACAGGAAATAACAGATCCTAACAAATACTTGTTAATTTTTTTAAGCAATAAAAATATATTTCAAATTAGCTTGGTGTGAACAGCAAAGAGGTTAAACCTATTTCTAAAAGTCTGTCTCGTTTGTTTGGAAATGTATGTAAGCGATTCCATTAAAACTGAAGAACTGGGACTTCCCTGGTGGCACAGTGGTTAAGAATCCGCCTGCCCATTCAGGGGACATGGGTTCGATCCCTGGTCCGGGAAGATCCCACATACCGCACAGCAACTAAGCCCATGCACCACAACTACTGAGCCTGTGCTCTAGAGCCCATGAGCCGCAACTACTGAGCCCGCACACACAACTGCTGAAGACTGCGTACTCTACAGCCCATGTGCCACAACTACTGCGCCCATGCACCGCAACTACTGAAGCCCGCGTGCCCTAGGGCCCATGTGCTGCAACTACTGAAGCCCGTGCGCCTAGAGCCCATGCTCCACAACAAGAGAAGCCACCGCAATGAGAAGACCGTGCACCGCAACAAAGAGTAGCCCCCGTTCACCGCAACTAGAGAAAGCCTGCATGCAGCAATGAAGACCCAATGCAGCCAAAAATAAAATAAAGTGGTTAATTGAAAAAACAAAACAACAAAAACTGAAGAATTATTAACGATTGGTAAAATGGTAAATAACAGGAATTCAGAAATGAGTTAAGTAAAGGTCCTTGACTGACATCTAACTAATTATAAAGCCAGAAAAGGATGTGGTAGTGGGTTGGGAAGGGCAGTCAGACAAGTCTTGCTCTTTCTTCCTAGAATGCTCTTCTCCCATGAAGTCCCAGTTTACAGGTCACCTTCTCAGAGAGGTTTTTTTGGCACCACTTTATCCAAAGAGGCCACATGTTCACCTTCTGGCACAGTGTTTCTCAAACTTTTTGGGACCAGAATCTCTTTACAGTTTTAAAAAAACTGATGATCTCAGAAAGCTTTTGCTTATGTGTGTTATATCTATCAATATTTACCATATTAAAATGAAGAAAATGTTTAAATATTTATTATTTTTAAAAGAATAAACCCATTTAAATTTAACAATTAGAATTAACAAATAAATGAGTAAGAGTGGAAATGTTTTATATTTTTTGCAAATCTCTACCATCCGGCTTAATAGAACACAGCTGGATTCTCCTATCTGGTTCTGCATTCAATCTGTTGTGATAACATACATCATGTAGCCGCTGAAAAACTCTACTGCACAATCGTGAGAGAATGAGGGGGAAACTATTTTGAAAACAGTTTTCACTTGGCAGAGTCTGTGAAAGAGTCTCAGGGATCCCCACATGCCAATACTCTATTGCATCATCCACTTGTGTTTTCTTTATAGCACTCATCATGATCTGAGTCTGATTCATTTATTATATGCCTCCCTGTACTAGAAAATAACCCCATGAAAACTCAGATTTAAAAAAAAAAAAAAAAACTCAGATTTTTGTCATGTTCACCCTGAATATATGTAGTATCTAGAACAGTGATCAGTACCTTGGCACTCATGCCAGAAAGTATGAGGTAAACCTCCTATGTAAATGAAACAGTCTCTCTTCCATTTTTGTAATCCATCCAAAAATAATCCACATAGATTCTTAACCTTGCTAGGTAAACTCACTTGAGTTCACCTGTTTGGTTCCTTGCAATTAGAAATCATATATGCCATCAGTTGAAGTGGCTCATCCTACCGTACTACATCCTTTTTCCAAACTGTGCCAAGTGTTAACGGATATTCCGTGAGGGCAGGGAATTAACGGTCTAATGAAGTAACATGACAAAGTAAGGACTTCTCAAATTTTTCTTCTATTGTAAACAAAACGCAATGAATCAAAATGTGATTATTTCTTTGGGCAGTTAATCTGTCTTGGAGATAATTTTCTCTGTCTACTTTAATCCAAACATACATCATAAGAATAGAGCATGGTAAGAGCTCTTTGAAAAATGCAGTTCTATGTAATAGTCTTCGCAGAAGTAGCCTATCATCGTAAGACATAAAGCATAAATACTTTAATGTGATACCTAGAATAATAAAAGTTATGTGGTTTTTTTCTTTTTTTTGCAGTACACGGGCCTCTCACTGTTGTGGCCTCTCCCGTTGCAGAGCACAGGCTCCGGACGTGCAGGTTCAGCAGCCATGGCTCACAGGCCCAGCCGCTCCGCGGCATGTGGGATCTTCCCGGACCGGGGCAAGAACCCGCGTCCCCTGCATCGTCAGGCAGACTCTCAACCACTGCGCCACCAGGGAAGCCCCTAAAAGTTACTTTTTATTGCTCTACATTAAGCCCTTTTAACAAGTGGATTTTTCTTTTTTGTATCCAGTATTACACAGGAGGGAGTTTCTTATGTATCTACCCTCTAGCCTAATAACCAGTTTATACACATGAGAAGGATTCTTCTCATGACTCTTTGTGATGGCTATGCTTGCGCCAACATGAGATAAACCAAAACGAGCTGGAAAAACTTAATGTTTTTAGATACCATACTTTGACTTTAATTTGGTGTCTACTCTATTAATCTTAAGAGATAAAGACAAAACATTGTTCTATTTCTTCTGCTCATGAAAATATCAAGTATAATTAATGAAGAAGACTAAAAGCAGACATTTTGGTAACAAAGGAACATTCCAAAGACAAAGGCTGAAATCCCCTCATACTGGATGGATGTGAAGAAGAGATTTAATGTCTCCCGTGTTTAATATGTTCTCCAAGACACTCAAGTTAACACTGAACCCATTATATACTGTATGATATTCCAGCCTCTCGGAACAATATAAGATTAAAAAAAAAAAAAAAACTATTTCTTCTGAGCTTAATGTATTTCCTTTCATGGATTTCTTTTCATGAAAAGCTTCAAACATAAGCAAAAGTAGACAGATGGTATAATAAATTCCCAGTTATTCATCACTCAGATTCAATTATTGTAAAACTGATATTAAATTTGTATTTCAGCAATATTGTAACCAAGTTAGCCTTCTAAATATCATGCCATTGTACAATTAATAATATCAAACACTGAGCTAATACGTGATACCCTAGTGAAATATACTGACATTTTATATATAACATATAAATATATAACTCATTCTGTCTATACACTCAATATATTTTATATAAATTGTGGCGTTCTAATCAACAGCAGCATCTATCATTTATCATCAAAACATTTCCTTACAAATGAAGTATAACGGTTAAGAAATGTACCATAATTTCTATCTAATGATATGTTATTTCTCTCAACAACTGTATTCCACAACAAACTACCATGTGAAAGACTGAATAAAAAGTTAAGAAAATGCACACATCAGCAAATACGCCCTAAGTATGTGGGAAGTACACACATACACAAGAAAGGAATACTCGCTGCTAATGCAAATTAGCATATCACACGTTGTATTCAATATGGTACCTCAGAATCTTTGTAACAATATCTTTAAATAAGGTCCAGTCCAAAAACAAAGCCCCAGAAATGATCTCATTATTTCTGCCTCTTTGCCCATTTTAGATAGCGTGCATTTAAAAGCATAATTTTAGAATGTATCTGGGGCGGTAGGAATCATTAAATATATGTAACCGTGATAATTAATATCACTTCATTTAATCCAACAAAATCCTCAATCTATTACCTTTATTAGAATAACAACAAAAATCTTTCCTACTAAATTCGAAGCATAAATGGATAAAAATAAATAAATGCGTAAAAATAAATTTTAAGAGATTACAAAGTTACTATAAGTTAAAAATAGCATTACAACATTAAAACACAGAGAGGCTACTCAAAGTGCCCCTCCTACATTTATTTCCAGAATTCCAAATTTTAATTAAGCAACTTCTCTCATCTAATGAAGAGTTAACTAGCACGTACTGAAAGGCTGCTGAGTGATACAGAAGAATTTCAAAGTATAATTTCCACCTTCTACTCGTGTACAAATTGGGTGACAATCAACAGATAAACAAGATGTGGTACATCCATACAGCAGACTATTATTCAGCCTTAAAAAGGAAGGAAATTCTGACATATGCTACAACATGGATGGAGTTTGAGGACATTGTGCTAAGTGAAATAAGCCAGTCACAAAAGGACAAATATTGTATGATTCCACTTATGAGTTACCCAGAGTAGTTAAATTCAGAGACAAAGTATAACAGACATTACCAGGGGAAACATAATGTTACTATTTAATGGGCACAGAGTTTCAGTTCTGGATGATGAAAGAATTCTGGAGATGAATACTAGTGACAGTTATACAATGTATCAATAAATGTACTTAATGCCACTAAACTGTACACTTGAAAATGGATAAAAGGGTAAATTTTATGTTATGTATGATTTACCACATTTAAATATAAAAATAAACTTTAAAAAAAATTCTTCTACATAACCTAAAAATGGACCAAAATAAAAATCAATATTAATTTCAACTGAATGATATTTGGGTCATTAATGAAGGAAATATCTTAACTCATTTCAAACATGTTTAAAGGAAAATTTATGACTTTTTCCATGGAATTGATAATATACGCAGATGAAATACATATGACAACGCAACATAGAGGATGGAGATGGAGAGAGAGGGAAAGTGGGCTACATGACTGCAAAATTTCTACATTGCACATAAAATGGTAAAATACTAAGTTCAAGTAGACCATACAAAGTTAAGGATGTATATTGTAACCCTTAGGAAAACCACTAAAAAATGTAAAAGATAGATCCAGTAGATAAATTTAAATGGAATTCCAACAATTAAAATAATCCAAAGAAGATAGGAAAGGAAAGCAGAAGGAAAAAAAGAGGAGACAACCTGAAAACAAATAAAAAAAGGGTAGACGTAAGTCCAGTCACGTCAGTAATTTATTTATTTATTTATTTTTTGCGGTACGCAGGCCTCTCACTGTGTGGCCTCTCCCATTGCGGAGCACAGGCTCCGGACGCGCAGGCTCAGCGGCCACGGCTCACAGGCCCAGCCACTCCATGGCATGTAGGATCTTCCAGACCGGGGCACGAACCTGTGTCCCCTGCATCGGCAAGTGGACTCTCAACCAATGCGCCACCAGGGAAGCCCACATCAGTAATTTATTAAATGGTAATAGATTCTACTGAAATTGCACAGTGGTGATAGTTACATAACTTGGTGAATAAACAAAAAAATCAGACTTTTACATTATAAAAGGGTGAGTGTTATGATGTAAATTGTATCTCAGAAAAAGCTGTTATTAAAGAAAATAAATTAAGGCAACCCAAAAGCTTAAAAGACCAAACACCACAATTAAACAATACAGATTATCAGAATGATTAGACAAGCATGGCCCTCCAAAAATGGGCAGAAGACCTAAATAGACATTTCTCCAAAGAAGATATACAGATTGCCAACAAACACATGAAAGGATGCTCAACATCACTAACCATTAGAGAAATGCAAATCAAAACTACAATGAGGTATCACCTCACACCAGTCAGAATGGCCATCATCAAAAAATCTACTAACAGTAAATGCTGGAGAGGGTGTGGAGAAAAGGGAACCCTCTTGCACTGTTGGTGGGAATGTAAATTCATACAGCCACTATGGAGAACAGTATGGAGGTTCCTTAAAAAACTACAAATAGAACTACTATATGACCCAGCAATCTCACTACTGGGCATATACCCTGAGTAAACCATAATTCAAAGAGAGTCATGTACCACAATGTTCACTGCAGCTCTATTTACAATAACCAGGACATGGAAGCAACCTAAGTGTCCATCAACAGATGAATGGATAAAGAAGATGTGGCACATATACACAATGGAATATTACTCAGCCATAAAAAGAAACAAAATTGAGTTATCTGCAGTGAGGTGGATGGACCTAGAGTCTGTCATACAGAGTGAAGTCAGAAAAAGAAAAACAAGTACCATATGCTAACACATATGTATGGAATCTAGAAAAACAAAAAAAAGGTTCTGAAGAACACAGGAGCAGGACAGGAATAAAGACACAGACATAGAGAACGGACTTGAGGACAACGGGGAGGGGGAAGGGTAAGCTGGGACGAAGTGAGTGGCATGGACACATATACACTACCAAATGTAAAATCGATAGCTAGTGGGAAGCAGTGGCATAGCACAGGGAGATCAGCTCGGTGCTTTATGCCACCTAGAGGGGTAGGATAGGGAGGGTGGGAGAGAGACGCAAGAGGGAGGAGATATGGGGATATATGTATATGTATAGCTGATTCACTTTGATATAAAGCAGAAACTAACACACCACTGTAAAGCAATTATAATCCAAGATATATTAAAAAAAAAAAAAAAAGCATGACCCAACTACATGAGGGCTACAGGAGACATGATTTCAAAATAAGAGTCAGATGGAGAAAAACAAATCCTGCCAACAGTAAGCATAAGACACTTGAGAGTCTTCAGAGTCAAACATTAAGCAACTTGTCCAAGATCACAGGGATATGAAGTGGCGGAGCAAGAACTTTAACTCTGACTCCAGACTGTGCTAATACTGCAGGGGAGGGAAAGGAGAGGGAGAAGGAAAGCTAGAGTATAAAATTCAAACTATTTTAACCTCAAGCAAAGGGCAGAAAATCCCAGCCTCATCAAATCCCAGATTCTTAACCTTCCTATTGAAATCACCCGCCAAACCCCACAACTCTAAATGTATTTGCCTTATCTACATCCTTAAAGACTCCCTAAAAATAGAAGATTTTTCTTTTTCAGGTATCCACTTTAGAGCATTTCTACTCAGCATCATCTTCAAATTCTTCAACAAACAGTCTAGAAGCTGAACTCTAATCCAACATGTTCTCAAACATCTCAAAGGACATTCTGTTATGATAAGGGTTTTATGAAGCTTGTTTCATAGGTATTCATTAAGCCTTTTGAACATGACATATTTAAAGTCACAATTTAAAACATATTACAAAATTGCTGTCAAAAGGATAAGAGTCACCAAATCTCTCCTCTAAATTCAGGGAGACATTATTAATTCAACATAAGTATCCCAGAGAGGAAAAAGGCATCAGTGACTCTTCTGTAGCTCTACCAGCTCACTCAAGTATTATACTTTACCTATAAAGTCAGCAAAACCAAGTGAAGACAGTTACTTTCACCGGCATCCAAGATCACAAGACCAAAAAAAACAAAAGAAATACTCTGTTTTTAGACCTTAACAATGGTACACCAATGAGGGGGAAAAAGGGAGCAGAAAGAGAACAACTTCCACCAATAGTTTAAAAAAAAAAAAAAAAAAAGGTGCCAGCCAAAGCTATCAATTAAAAACAAAACACTAACAATCCAGTCTAGTTCCAATTCATCTTAGAAGTAGTGTGGAACATTTACTGAGCATGGGATTTACAGTCAAAGACTTTTGTAAGAAACTATACTCTCACTTTCTAGCTATGTGACATTGGGCAAGTCATTCATTCTGAGATTGTTCTCTCTTCTATAAATCATAATACACCACAGATTGTCATAAAGATTAAATAAGAATGTTGCAAGTATATCTGCAGGTAGGTGTTCCACATCTATTTTTAAGAGCCTGGAGAAGGGAAGAAAAGTTCTGTGCCACTTCTTTTCTTATGAACAAACAAAATCCTACTTCAGCAAATAAGAGTACCCTGTATAACAAATCTACAGCAAATTCTAGCAGGCAAACACACACGCATGCGTGCGCTCCAGAAGAATACAAATTTGGTAGCAGTGGCAGTCTCTAGGAATTTAAACTGGGGGCTGGGGTCAGAGGTTCACAGATGGAAGAAACCTTATTTTTCAATGTATACATGTGACTTAAGTTTCTGAAGATTTTACATTCTCAAATTTTTTTCACTTTAACATAATAAAATCAAAGACCTGTGTCCAAAATGGAAATTCTAATAATGTTAATGGTAAGAATATCTATGTAGTTAAAACTAGATGTCTAAAAAATACAGTGTAGTATTAACCTTTCTTAAGCCACGACGTATGTCACACACAAAACATACTTCCAGGAGCTACCCAGATCACAACCTATATAGATAAAATAGGAGTTATAAACAAATTTGGGCTTGCAAGGTCTACGGCTCTCTTTTTTTTTCCTACTCAAGAAAAAGTTTTTTTCAAATATGAGTGAATAGGGTATCATATTGATCGTTTTAAATTCACTCTAAACTATTTTAAGAACAAAAATATTGTTAAATAACATCATTAGAAAACTTGATAACTTCGTAATTTTAGTATCAGTTGCCAAGTACTTAAAGCACATTTCACAACTCTAACACACCATGGATTACAACCTCACGACAGAAGACCGATGACCTAGCAAAAGGCTTTCTTCAAATTTCTATCTACACAACCTGATCATGTGCTGCCTCTGTTATTATAAAGTGCGGGAACAGATTTCTATGGGCTTTGGCTAAGTTCCCTACAGTTATCTGGTTTTCACTGTTTGGTTTCTCACTCTTTCCAACTAAGCAAACCAGGGTACAGTTTTTTTTTTTAAGTGCTCTGTACTTATGGTCAGCCAACCTAGGTCAAGTCCTGATTCTATTACTTACCAATATAGTGTGACTGTTGGCAAGTCACTGCACCTGAGTCTCAGTTTTCTTTTTGTTAAATGGTTGCATGAATTAAATGAAATCATATATGTCAAAGTATTTTTAAACTACATTATCATGCGTGTGTGTATAGGAATAATATATCAGATTATTAATCTCAACAAGAAAAAAAATCTACACGCACAAAATACACATTAAAACTATCAGATTAATTTCCCCAAAATGCTAATTTTAATTATCTCATTCTCAAAAAAAGAATAAAAAAAAACAACTCTTCAGTAGCTCTCCCCATCTACTGAAGTAATAATTATTAACTAACACCTGTAATGATAAGGTGATTTGCCTTATCTTATCAATGCCAGATTCTGTGCTAAGTTCTTTATACATGTTGTTTCTAACTTTCACAACAACCCTACAGGGTAGGTGTCATTCTCTTCATTTTAAAGATGAAAAAACTTGAGCTATTTCCCAATTTCGCTATTATGAACCTTACAATGAACATTTTTAAAGTACATCTTTGTAGGTGAAATTCTTAAGAGTGGAAATGTTGAGTCAAAGAATATATACGTTTTAAATTTTGGTAATACCAGCAAATTTCTGGAACAAAAAAAAAAAGATAAAAGGGGGCTGAAATAATTTATACTCCCAAGAACAAGACACTTCCTGTACACTTGTCTACCCTGGATGTTACAGCTATTTTTTAAAAGTATGGTTAATCCAATGGATAAAAAAAATCTCATTATTGTTTTTGAAGTAGTTACATTCCTTACCTTGCTAAAAAGTCTCCAACAAAAGGTGATAAAAAAATACAATCATCAAACCTCAACTGCTTCCCACAGTTCCCTTCTCCACCCTCAATGCTGAGCATTCTGGATAGAACACACTATCTGTATGCATATATACACATATCTTCTAAATACATGGATAAGACCCATACATGAAACACAAATTATTGAATCTAACATAAATTTCTCATAAAGATAACTACTGTAACTTATAATGCTGTGCTGCATTAAAATATGATATGATAACATGAAAAAACATACACATAAAAACCAGAAAGATAACTAAAAACACTATGAAATCTCTTTAAATCTCATTTAATCTTTAAACCACTTTTTCCAGGGGCAGATAGTTTAACTTTTCAACCCCCTTTCGTAAACTCCAAAAGAATTTCTTTTCTTAACTCTAACAGTCCTCACAGCCTTCCACTACTGTTCCTTTACTGCTCAGAATACAAGGAGCCCAGAGGGGAAATACAGAATAAAAAACATTTTGGAAATAAAATGTGTGCTCAGCATATTAAAACTACTGAAAATTACTATTCTTTATAAGGATTATTTGTAGCTTTGAATTTTCCATTAATTGTTTAAGCAAAGACATGATTTTGTTTAAATCATGTACAGTAGGGATTCTATATAATCTGATCCCATTTCGTGTAAATTAAGCATAAAGAATAATTCGTCTTGGGCTTCCCTGGTGGTGCAGTGGTTGAGAGTCCGCCTGCCGATTCAGGGAACATGGGTTCGTGCCCTGGTCGGGGAAGATCCCACATGCCGTGGAGTGGCTGGGCCCGTGGGCCATGGCCGCTGAGCCTGCACGTCCGGAGCCTGTGCTCCACGGCGGGAGAGGCCCGTGTACCGCAAAAAAAAAAGAATAATTAGTCTTGTAAAGAAAACATACAAAGTTTAGAATGCTTTTAACAATTGGCTTATGGTACTTTCTAAAGCAAATAAATAGCACAAACTCAGAAAAAAAATTCAAGAAATCATCTTATTCAAAGCTGTTAACTAAAAACAATATACCAGATGATAAGGCACAAATAGTTTTTCTATAAACAAAGTAAATATTATGCTGATCTTTGAACAGCAATTTAAAGAAAAAGAAACAAAAAACAGAACCAGAAATTAATGAGGGACAGGGAACCTCCACATTTGATTACATTTCAAACATAAGTTACAGCATACATAAGTTATAGTAAAAGGAACTCCACAGTATTAAAGTTTAAAAATTTCTTTTCCAGACTTCCCTGGTGGCACAGTGGTTAAGAACCCACCTGCCAATGCAGGGAACATGAGTTGGAACCCTGGTCCGGGAAGATCCCACAAGCCGCAGAGTAACTAAGCCCATGCGCCACAACTACAGAGGCTGTGCTCTAGAGCCCGTGAGCCACAACTACTGAAGCCCGCACGCCTAGAGGCCATGCACCGCAAGGAAGAGTAGACCCCGCTCACCGCAACTAGAGAAAGCCCTCGCACAGCAAAGAAGACCCAATGACAGCCAAAAATAAAATAAACTTTAAAAAAGATTTCTTTTCCATATTCTGCTCATCTTTCTTGCCAAAAGTTGCTGCCAACATAGTAATCTATTACCACTATCTTAGAAATCAGATTCTAAGAATATTCCCAGTTTGAGACAATAACTATCAAATTTCAATGGTTCGTCACCAACCACACAAACAATGTTGATATGCATAACAAAATCTGTATGCAATTTTATTTCACTGTTATTTTTATGGAACTCACCAGCTATAGCCAGATATTTCAAAAGGTCCATTTTAAATGGCATACTCCAATGGGAAAAGTTTTTAAGCTAGGAAAATTATATCCCAAATAAGAATGTTGCCATGATGCACAAAAAGAGAGGTTAGTTATCACCAGCTACATATTTTCATGGTGAATAAAAACACATGGCAATACCGCTTTCTAGTTACAAAACAGTCCCTTCTGTGACAGGAGGAAAGTTTTCTTGCAGGTTATTGTTCCATAATTCTTAATCTAATAATATTTACTTAATCTTTCCATTACATTCATTGAACTCACTACGTAGAAATCATTAGAATATAAAACAAAAGGGAAACAAAGAATGAGAAGACCAAGTCTCTTACCTTAAGAGGACATTAAAATACAGAAACAATTTTTACATAATATGGAAGGTGGTATGCCAGATAAGGAAAAAAAAATTTTAATGCTCTAGAAGACAGAGGAAAGAGATTACTTCTCACCAGAAGAACACGGAAAACTAGCCTGGTAGGGGTAACATGAACTGTGCTTTTAAGAATAGACAGTAGTAAGAAATGTGGGACCAGGGGACAGGTGTGACCACTGAGGAGAGTGATGGAAAAGACAGAACAGGAGAGAACCAGCCACATTTGGGAATAGCATGCTGTCTGGTTTGCCTAAGGCATAACATTGATAAAGGAAAATGGAGGAGATAAAATTAGAAAAGCAAATGAGAAAGGAAGGTAGTCATACATTTTATACCCTTTTCTCTAACATGAAACCCCTGACGGCACAATCTTATCTTCATTTACAGAGAACTTGAACTTCTTCATAATATTTTTTTCCCTGAAGTCATTTGTGTAGCTGACTTATTTTCCACAACATGACTGTGAGTTCCTCATGAGCAGGCGGCACATCCAATTCATTTTTATATCCTTCTCAAATGCCTTGAACATAGCTATCAAATAAGCCCTTTTTAATGACTGAATAAATGCATGAATAAATATACTTGCCATATAATTTCACTTCTCCCAGACTCAGATATTCATCTATACCAGGAGCCGGCAAACTTTTTCTATAAAGGGCCATACAGTGAATATTTATTTACAGGCCACTCGGTCTCTGCTATAGCTACGCAACTCTGCTGTTCTAGAGCAAAAGCAGCCACAGACAAGAGGTAAGTGAACAAGCAGGGCTGTGTGCCAATAAAACTTAATTCACAAAAACAGGCAGCAGCTGCATTTGGCCCATGGACCACAGTTTAGAGACTCCTCACCTATACAAACTTAAATATATTATATTGTACAAATACATTTAAAATGTATTATATTCAAATCATTTTCTTACATAATGACAGAACCTCAGCCAAAATTTCAAACTAGAAGATAATAAAAAGGGGTATAAACAGGAAAATGTGGATATACTGCACAAAACCTGGTAAACCTGGACCTTTGGATACTTACACCTAATACACCTCTCCAGACATGTGTTACTATTATCCACCTGCGTGACTTTACGTCACAACTTCTTTAGGCCTCAGTTTAATCTACAGGCCTTAGTTTTTAATCTATAAAGTAAATTGGTTAAAACAGATCATTCTGGGCTAGAATTCTATGATCTTAAGAATTGTCCAAATTAAATTTATGAATTTTAAGTGAAAATTTCATCTTGAAAATGGTAATTGCATTCATAAATAATTCTGAATACATGGAAGAACAAAATATAAGCATATCACAGAAACAAAGTATAATATATTAAAATATTAAGTTAACTTAATACCTGAGATAATTGATCTAATGAGCTTTTCAAAACATTATCAATATCATATTTTAGTACCTGAAAACTAAGGTTTCAGTACCATCTTGAATGTAGTTATAAATACACCTGGAAAATCAGTTTAATAGCAAATATAGGGTCATGCACCTAGTCAGGATGGTGATATCAGGAGGATACTCCTGTCATAAAAAAAAGAATAAAATTTCCCAAAATAGAGGCAGTAGTAAGATTTGATATTAAATGCCATAATATGCAATAAAAGGGAAAAAACAGAATCTTACTTCTGGCTTCACATTCTATGCTCATGGTAAATAATTAATGAATCACTGGACTCCCTGATGTATTTAGCTAAAAGTCTGAAATGTTTAATTTTAAAAGTCAAAGTCCACACATGTTATAAACTAGGTATCATTCATTAGGTGTAATGGTGATTTTACAACTTTTCCATTTTCACGCTTCAAATCAAGACTTAGGTTACAGAATAAAAGTCTTCACTTTTCCCAAACTATTTTCAAAGAACCGTTGGGTCAATGAAAAGTCTATAACTCATCACTACCCATATTTACAAAAGCAACACCGTTACGCTGCTTTCTGAAATATAAGTTAACAGTTTCTTGTTCCTTACAAACTTACCAAACATTTGGCAAATTCTTTATTTTCTGAAAGAAATCCATAACCTGGATGTACCTTAGAAATGAAAACAAAAAGCACTTTCAGTTTTACCAATTTGCAAAACCTTTACAGTAAGCACAACAGAAAGAGCATTAACATGTTTATTGTTCAAGGGCCCTGGAGTAAAGTTACTGACTCTAACATACTGATCTGCTCTAACTCAGTTCTCCCGAGTTCGGACCCAAACGCCAAGAAATCGCCTACTTTATACTCACTTGTAGCACACTACCTGTCTTAACCACAGTCGGGGCCGTCTCCCATCACACCTGCCTGTCCACCTGCACTTGGCTATGCAATTCAACCCAACCCAAACTCTCCCCACTTTTTCTGAGACTAACTTTGGCCACAAGTCTGGAGAATTTTCTAACAGCTAGTGGGTCAAAGAATTATGTTAAAGGAAACCTTTCACAAGACGGATGAAAAACTCTTATTTCCCCTTTCTTTACAGAACCAGGAACTGCTACTTTCCCAAACCCTGGCTACTAAGCCAATGAACATATTTTATTCCTGACAATATTAATATATTCAGCCACTACCCAATGAACAGTTTTTGTCAAACCTAACTAAAATCGAAGTTTGGTTTTACCTTTTCATCATTCTCTGAATTTATTTTTCTTCTAATATCTACTCTTCTTTCCCTCCTCATCCCACTCAGCCAGTCACAACCACTTCACGCTCTCCTCTCTCACAAGCCACGTTGCAACAATTTAAATTCTACCATCCTGTTCTAACCAAGTAACTTTTGACCAAACATAAATTTAGCCACCCTATTATCAGTCAGTATTGAATATATTTCTAGGAAAATAATTCTGCTATAAGTCAAATTTCTAAATGAGTCAGTATCATAATCTAATCTAGAAGTATCTACACATTTAAGATTTTTTTAAATGCTAGACTAAGCTTTATGAACATGGTACAGAATAATTTACACTACTACATCACAGGAAAAGAGTTTCACTCCAACAGTTTCATTTCATATAAACATTCAACTAAAGATTGTATTCTGATAATCTATAGTTAAAAGAGTTTTACCTTCATTAACTCTGCTAGTAAACTGTAACATCTATAATATGCGTTCATGAATTCAGTTTTTTATTTAAACATGCATCTTACTAAAACATTTCTTTCAAAAGAAATGTGAACACTAACTGAAGCACTCCAGGCTAACTGCTGGTGTTGGCTGCTTCCATCCAATTTTAGAGATAACTCTACGTAGTTTTTTTTAACATTACATGTAATTAGTTCTCTGATAAAAACATACACATACACACACACACACACACAACGAAAACAATAACAACAACAACAACTATAACAAAACACTATTCCTGATGTCAGAACCCAGTTTTTTCATTGGATTCTACTCCAAACAGAATTGGGGGTGGGGAGAATTACTGATTTCTCCATGTAAATTATGTATATTCCATTGACACTATCAAACTAAAATAATTACCAATTGCATCATTTTTATTTCTGGAAGTATAACAAGGCATACATAATTTTTAAATGATTAAAACAGGGTCTTTTGGATCCTGTTTGTAATACATATTTTTTAATACTCTTATAACACTGAAAGGGTTAATTCTCAAAATTAATTGGGATTTCTTTTTTTTTTTTCCCCCTAGCAAATCTGGAAATGAACTGAAACTGCTCCCTGGTGTGAAAGCTGAATCCAGCAGCCACCTGCAGGATCAGTAACCAACACTGTCAGATGCTACAAAGCCTCTGATTTCCAGTAGCGAATTCGGCCACATTTAACTCATGTGACATGAACTGCAACAGCATTTTCAATCATTCTTTCTTATTTTTTTTTTTAAATACAAACTCTAGTGTTCTGCTCACTACATATGAAACAGCTGCAGTAGACAGATTCATTCAGACTCACAGCTTGGGCCCCGGTTTTCTTAATGGCTTCCATGATGGCATCCATGTTGAGGTAGCTTTTACTGGTGGGAGCTGGGCCAACACAGACCGCCTCATCCGCCATTTTCACGTGAACCTGAAGAGACAAATCTCTGCATTAACAGATCCTCCCAGCAAAAAGAACTATCTTCATCTGCAAGTATACACAAATTGCAAATCTGAGTGTTTCCCGTATCATTTATGTAGTCAGATCTCTCTCTGAATATGCACTAAGAAATTACAATGTAATAAGCTCAGGAGCTATATTAACCTTGATTTCATTCATTACAAGCCTAATCCACTAACCAGATAATTTCCATAATATTCATACAAATTTGATTAAGTAAAATCACAGCAAACAACTTTAGCCTCCTATTCAGTTCATCTATACGTAAACCTTATATCAAAAACTACTCTGTTACATGTAGCCAGGGTAGCCCAATATTTTCATAACAAGCATTCATGCCCAGTTCTAAGCAAGCTCCCCAGGAAGTGGGGATAATTAGAGAAACTGAATGAAGGGATGCAGTGAGTGTCCCTGCACAGCATCAGGTCAGCACCAGGCACAAATTAAAGCCCAGGACTAAAGAGTTCAGTATCACTACACATGAGCCAGAAAATCTTGAGAATCGTTTAAATACTCTCACATTTGATCCTCACCCATTTTAACCTTTATTCATAAAAGAACTGATATGTGCATTCAGTTCTAAACCTACTGCAAATTCAGGAATATATGCTCCATTTTTAAGACTACTTACTACACACTGTTTCAAACCTATTTTTGCTTAAGAAAGCCTAGGCATTCAATACAAAATAAATTGCTTACTTCTAAAAGAAATCTATTCTTTTAAAATGATGAAAGGGATTCATGTATTTTTGAAACGGCTTTTCCTAAGTTTTCCAGTGTAAGTTTAAATAAATTTAAACTCCGTTTAAATTTATTTTACAAGGCAGACATTAAAAACTGGAACACATTCATATACCTGGACATGTATGACCCTCCTCCAAAAAGTCTAAGGTGGAAAATATTCTTGAGTATTGCTAAGTTATATTCTTCAGATGTAAAGTAGTTTTTAAAGAAGCATTTTGTTTTAAATGAGGTCTATCAAAAAAAAAAATCAAGTCATCTTTTAGAAAGCTCAGAGTTCTCTTTATCTGTTCAATAAATATTTTCAAACTAAGTAAAAAATTATATTGTGTATTGAAAGGTTAAAGATACCTGCTACCCAAGGGATTAATAGATCAATATCTTAATATAAAAGACTCAAATCTATGCAGTTTAATTTCTTTAATAACACCCAAGGAAAGGCAGCCACGCTCGCAAAAGGATCCTAAATATTCCCATGTTCAAAGCAAGGCTCTCCTTTATATCTTGCTTATTCCCAACTTCAAGTTGCTCTTCTCCCCTCAGACCAGAATGCCCCCTCTTCTACTACCCTCTGCCCAATTCAGCAATTTTTTACAACAGCAATTTTGTTTTTGTAATTGTAGTTGTGGGTTTTTTCTATAAGAAAGAAATTGAATACTGAACAATCTTTTGAAAAAAATGCATTAGTCAGGGGCTTCCCTGGTGGCACAGGGGACACGGGTTCGTGCCCCGGTCCGGGAAGATCCCACATGCCACAGAGCGGCTGGGCCCGTGAGCCATGGCCGCTGAGCCTGCGCGTCCGGAGCCTGTGCTCCGCAGCGGGAGAGGCCACAACAGTGAGAGGCCCGCGTACCGCAAAAAAAAAAAAAAAAAGAAAAAAAAAAAGTGCATTAGTCAGGTGGGGATAAAGTATTTAAAGTTAAATCTACACTTACTCTGTATATTTTATTTCCTGCCAGGTACTACCTATTATTAAAGATGCATTTAAAGTTCCACTTCTACCACTGGGTCTTCAGATGAATCTCCTTTAATCTGAACTCCAGTAGTACAAGGTGCAAATTTTGGCATTTAATCGCATCCTGCCCAGTAATGTCATTTTGACTCCTTTACAGATTATGTCTGTTACAATTTATACACTCTCCTTTTCCAGATCATAAGGTCCTGCAAGGCAGAAGTTGTGTCTTAAATTCCTTTTCGTAAAAAATCTCTCCCAGCACAGTTTTATTGCTACAAGCTTTTAAATTCATAGATACACTTGGATGACAGTTTAATAATTTTCATTGTTAAGCCACTGTCTTTGAGGTAAAAAGCTACACTAAATTAAATCTCCAATCTTAGCAATACATATGGCAACTGAGAGTTGTACGTGGTGGGGAGGGGGATTAAAATATGTACACATGCATCCCTGTCTCCAAATTTTCTATAATAAATAGGCATCAAAAAGTTAAAAAAGGGGCTTCCCTGGTGGCGCAGTGGTTGAGAGTCCGCCTGCCGATGCAGGGGACACGGGTTCGTGCCCCGGTCCGGGAAGATCCCACATGCCGCGGAGCGGCTGGGCCCGTGAGCCATGGCCGCTGGGCCTGCGCATCTGGAGCCTGTGCTCCGCAACGGGAGAGGCCACAACAGTGAGAGGCCACAACAGTGAGAGGCCCGCGTACCACCAAAAAAAAAAAAAAAGTTAAAAAGGAGGGGAATCCTAATAATATTTTGACTTATTTACTTCCAGTCTTTTCTCTAAATATACTTTTGTAACCAAACTGCATATATAATTTTGCATCCTTTTGTTTTTTAACTATCATCATAATAGGCATTTTTCCTATGTTATCACAAACTCTTTGTAAACATACTGAGAATCTAGCTCAGAGCCTAACATTTTAGCAGATCATTAATACTGTTTGAATAACCATTCAAATAAATACATCAAAAGCAGGTCAAAACTGCTTAGGGGGGCTTCCCTGGTGGCGCAGTGGTTGAGAGTCCGCCTGCCGATGCAGGGGACACGGGTTCGTGCCCCGGTCCGGGAAGATCCCATATGCCGCTGAGCCTGCGCGTCCGGAGCCTGTGCTCCACAACGGGAGAGGCCACAGCAGTGAGAGGCCCACGTACCGCAAAAAAAAAAAAAAAAAAAAAAAAAAAAACTGCTTAGGGACTTTACAAAGAAAGGCAAAACATGCTGTTTCTAAAGGGGTTGGTTGGTTTCTTTTCTTCTATTTCTCAGAAACAAACCTTACTTTAGGGTAGAGGCCTATATTAACATCTCAAGCCCACAGTCTAAGACAGGGTCAGTACCAGCAAAAATGCTTGGCAAAGCCATTTGAAAGAAAAAAACTAGAACCCTCTGCTGCCTTAGTTCCCAAGGAGATACTTCTGAGTCAACCACGAAAGGATAGTTTAAAAAAACTTCTGAAACTCAATTTCAATTTTGTTGTTATTGTTGTTCTAAATGACTAAGGTGATTATTATTTCTTTAATAATACAAAACAAACTGCATTCAAGCAGTGCAGAGGCTCTTCTGAAGAATGACTTATCTTTTTTAAAATATTTATTTATTTATTTTTGGCTGCTGGGTCGTCGTTTCTGTGCGAGGGCCTTCTCTAGTTGCAGCAAGCGGGGACCACTCTTCATCATGGTGCGCGGGCCTCTCACTGTTGCGGCCTCTCTTGTTGCGGAGCACAAGCTCCAGACGCGCAGGCTCAGTAGTTGTGGCTCACGGGGCTAGTTGCTCCATGGCATGTGGGATCTTCCCAGACCAGGGCTCGAACCCCTGCATTGGCAGGCAGATTCTCAACCACTGCGCCACCAGGGAAGCCCCAAGAATGACTTATCTTCACCTACACTGACTAGATGTATCTGTCTCAAAAATTTCAGTATCTTGAAAAATATTGATTCCTTTTCTATATATTTCAATAGTAAAAGGAAAATATAACAATCATGGAAAGCTTAACCTGAATTAATCAATTAACCACAGTATTGCTGACTACAAGTTTCAAACAGAAAAACAGAAGATTTTTTAAGTAGCAATACTAAGTAAAGGATTTAGTCTTCACAAACTTTTCCAATAGAAAAGTTTCCAATAGGAGTTTTAAAGATTATTAGTTTCCTCCTCAAGCATTTAGTTTTATATTTGGAAAATTTTTTATTCTTTAAATAGAGGAAAATTACTTGTATCAGCCTTTTATTTTCCAAATAATGATCTAGCAGAACAAAGGATGTGCTTTTCAATTTACAGGACTGAAAAAAAATCACCTTCCTTACTGACTTTCTGTTTAATGAATTTAAATGCTTAAACATAAATAGGTTAAAAATTGTGCCTCAATTTTAAAACTTTTGAGTTAATGGAAAATTTCATATTAGTCCATTAGATGCCTAAGATATGATAAAAAGATAACTCTGCTTGGTCCCTAACCTTATCAAATAGGTTGCACCTTAGTTAAAAAGTACACTAGGCCAGATCTGAGAGGGAAAGTTTTTAAATACCTTCTAAACAAATAGAAACTGAGAAAAACAGGGAAGACAAGCAGCTTTAAAGATGTTTTTTCATGCTAGGGGATTTTTTTTTTTGAAACCTATCAGTCAATAAGATCTGCAGTCACATGGGCACTATTTACCATGTCCATGGATACTTGAGTTTTCTTTGTGACATCCTTCAATGCAAACAAAACAGTGGGTTGACTACCTATAGGACATAATACATACTAGACACCCTCCTTGCCTGAGAATAGCAATACCTCACACAATCTGGTCAGACTTTAGCATCTACCAAATCTAACCAAATTCCCGAACATCACCAACAAACAAAAAGTACCCTTAAAGACTGAAAAGTGAAAGAAAGGAATGCCAGCTGCATCAATCTTAATTTGAAGAACTGGGAAAAAAATGTTTTTCAAACAAGACAAAACCCTATTTCTAAAGAAAAAAAGAATTCTTCTATTTAATGCAAAGTGTCTGAAGTCTAAAGAGACTTATACAAATGCCAACAGACTAGTATTCTGGCACATCCTTTCTAGAAAGGCATTTTGATCCTTAGAAAATAAATAATTTTTTTTAAGTCAGTAAATATTACATTTGCTTTGATTCCATTTTGTATAACTACATGTGTAGCATCATGACAAATTTATTCACGATTATTTTTAGATGGAGGGATTAGTAACTTTACTATTTTTTCTGCTGTTATAATTTACATAATTTTTCAAGTGGTAAAACCAAAAATTAAAAATTACAGGGAAAAAGAGAGAAGGTTTTTGCCGGATGTAAAACTCCCAACCCATTTTCTACAATCTTGTTTTCACATCACAAAAGGGAACTGACCCTGAATCAATCCTGTAACCAAAACCAAGTTTTTTTAGTCTTTGTTTGGCAGGAATGAGCTTCTGAGGATATGGCAAGTAACAAAAGAAGGCAGAGCAGCATGACTAGAACCATATTCTCCTACCACTGACCCTGGTAGAATCATCCAGGGAGAATCAGAAGGGATGGAGGAGGGGGAATGAGATGCCAAGTATGAGAGGAAAACCTTAGCAAAAGCAATGTTGATGAGCTGAGACCACAGTGAAATGGATTGTGGGCTACAGCTGGGAAGAAACTGAGGTACGTTTGGAAGGTCAGGGGCAAGGGTGTTGGTACGATGGGTTGTAGAGTTTAGGAGAGGCAGAGTGATAGCTGAGAAGGGGTTTGGAGTGTGGTTTTAGCTTAAGAAAAACTTGAACAAATGCCTTTGGGAAGGAATCTACGGAAACTAAGGAGCTAAAAACACCCGAGAGATGAAATCATCTCCAGTATTTCTGACAAGCGAGCAGTGGCAGAGCTAAGAGGTACTGGGAGGCAACAGATGGGGGGGAGGGATAGAGCCCATCTCTCCCCAACACACACACAATAAATACAAACTAGTATTTAAAAAGGGGCGGGGGGAAGAGAAAGAAAAGGAGGAAAGGGGAAGGGAGGGAGGGAGGCAAAGACAGGAAAGATAGACAGAAAAAAAGAGACGGAAGGAAAGCAAGCAAGCCTCTTATGTACTCCAAGACAAGCTCCCAAAGCCCCCACTCGCCATGCCCTGTGCTGCCTGAAGCTCTTCTCTACAGAAATTCTCGAGCCACAACTGCAGAGAAAGCAGCAGGGGTAGGATCAAATTTATCAGACACTCTTGTGTTATAAGTTCATGTTAGTGGGATCAGAAAGTGAAATGTACAACTTCCAAATCATCTACAACTTAAACACAAGCATATTTCTCTAAATTTTGACCGTGTTCTTTCCCTTGACCTGGAACATAAATATTGCAGCAACCAAATTTAACTATGCAAACTAAGGTAATCCCTAGGGCAGGGGACAGCAAACTATAGTGAAGGCCAAATCCAGCCCAGTGTCTGTTTTTGTACATGAAATTTTATTGGAACACAGCCATACTTATTCATTTACTTATTGCCCATGGCTTCTTTTGTGCTACAATGGTAGAGTTGAATAGTACAGTCCACAAAACTTAATTTACTATTGGGCCTTTAGAGGAAAAGTTGGACCACCCATGTCCTAGGGCGAGGATCCCAACCCTCAGGCCGCACAGCAGGAGGTGAGCAGCGGCGAGCTAGCGAAGCTTCATCTGTATTTACAGCCGCTGTCCATCACTTGCATTACCACCTGAGCTCCACTTCCTGCCAGCATTCTGGTGAGTTGTATAATTATTTCATTATATAGTACAATGTAATAATAATAAAGTGCACAATAAATGTAATGCGCTTGAATCATCCCAAAACCATCCCCCCACCCCACCCCAGTCCATGGAAAAACTATCTTCCATGAAACCGGTCCCTGGTGCCAAAAAGGTTAGGGACCGCTACCCTAGGCAATGGCAGAGCAACAAACATCCAGAGTCCCTGGATATCCTTTGAAATAGACTGGCCTCCCTAACCTAAAATGGCCAGATGTTATGTAAGAGAACATTTGAAAGTCACCCTATTTGAACCACTGTATTGCGTAACATCAATATCTATTACTTGTAATAACATGCTAATATAATCACTACCACAAAAACTGACTCAATTCTTATTAATGAGACGAAGCAGATTAGTGAAATGCAAGTA
Organism: Aethalodelphis obliquidens; assembly: GCF_003676395.1. Taxonomy (NCBI): domain Eukaryota; kingdom Metazoa; phylum Chordata; class Mammalia; order Artiodactyla; family Delphinidae; genus Aethalodelphis; species Aethalodelphis obliquidens. Next base: position 10,471,570 of record NW_020837959.1, read on the forward strand.
GTAACTGCACTAGAACACGGCATGTCAATCTGAGAGTTTATGAGAATCAGAGAGGGAAATAATTGGTAGTTTTACACTTTGGGCAGAGAGTTCACCACAGGGCCCGAGCACCCCGAACATCCTTGCTGAGTGCTCCAAACAGCAAAGTCTAAACCATCCCTTGATCCTGAGTTTGTTTCTGTAACTAGTCACGTTGGCAACTAAGACAGAAAAGCAACCATAGTGTGACTATTATATACTTGCTTCCTGAGGGAGGGGCACTAGTTTGTTTGCGACTTTGCTAAAAAAGGTGCTGAATCCTTGGCCCTAGCTAGCAAAAATTTTGTGCTCACATCATGTGAGCAAGGCACGAACTGCCTTTTTTTCAAACTCTATTTGCAAAAGTGTCCGTATAGCCAACAGCCCTAGAAGAGCAGGGTAGTGTCTCACTCTGGAGCAAGAGGCAGGGGTGCTAAGAGCCCGTTAGAAAAGATTCATTATGTAAGAAGAACCCTAAAGCTCAGGGTTCTTGTCCCATGATGCAAACCACTGCATGTGCGGGTATCACCTGACCCTCTTCATGTCACCTATGGGAACTGAGACTTGGGAAATCAAGGTAAAATTACTGATACTCTGGGGGGATAGATAAATTGGAAGATTGGGATTGACATATACACACTACTATATATAAAACAGATAACTAATTAAGAACCTACTGTATATCACAGGGAACTCTACTCAATACTCTGTAATGGCCTATATGGGAAAAGAATCTAAAAAAAAGAGTGGATATATGTATACATATAACTGATTCACTTTGCTGTACACCTGAACCTAACACAACACTGTAAATCAACTATGTTCCAATAAAATTTTTTTTTTAATGCTGATACTCTGATCTTGCTACGGCTGTGAGTAATAAACTGTCCTTCATCGCTGACCCAGCAGTCTTATATCTTCTACCAGCACCCATGAAACAGTGAGAGGCTAACTTGTTAGCTTACAAGTTTCAGACCCTTCACAGTTCTTGACAGCCCTGTGTTCCTTAACTGTGACACACACACTGTATTTGTTGGGGCTAAATAGACCAATCACATCCCCCTTGTGGGACTCAAGATGCTACTGTGCTGATGCTCCTACTATTAGCTTTGTTGAGAGCAGTAAACTGTCTTCCTTTGATCAGTGAAGTCCTGCTGTCCTCTTGGCATCGATGGAGTTGTGACAGATTTAACCCTTGCCATCTTCTATGACATGGGGTACTTCCCTGACACATAACTCTTTTAGGGTTTTTTGTTGTTGTTTATTTGTTTGGTTTGTGGGTGGTGAGGAGAAGAAAATAAGAATAAATGTCATAATTTGGAAAGTTAAAAAGAAAAATAACTGATACTGGTTGGTATTTGTCATGGCAAATGCTGCAGGTGAACTCACTAAATCATATTCCAACACTCCTTTCTATCTTGCTTCCCTCCACTATCAAGGGCAGAAAGCAAAAAAGAACATTTCCCAGACTTCTTGGCACTCAGGGCACATATATGTGACCTCACTTCCACCAGTCAGGCATACTCAAAGAAGTGAGAGCAATGTGAGGCAGGACCCCTGCAGGCAGATAACATCTCATTGACAAACATGGAACTAAAGGTGTCAGTTCTTCTAGGACAGCTCTAGAAGAACTTCTGGGTCGATCCCAGAACATCACAATTGCCACAATGGTCAGTAGTGGAAGTGGGGTTTGTCTGTAACAGACTCATTTTGCCTCCCTGGGTTATCCATATCTTTTGGCCCTTCTGGAGATTCTGAGAGCTACCTTATACGCATTAGAACTAGGATCAGAAAACTTTCTCTTTAAAGGGCCACACTGTAAATATTTTCAGTTTTGTAGAACACAGTCTCTATCAAAACCACTCAACTCTGCCTTTGTAGCACAAAAACAGCCATAGACAAAACCAAATGGCCACGGCTGTGTTTCAATAAAGCTTTATTTACAGAAACATGCACTGGGCCAGATTTAGCCCATGGGCCATGGTTTTCCAACCCCTACCTTAGAAATGCTTTTCAGTCCAAATTAGTATGTCAGTCAGAATTCACCAGGGATAAAGTGGCACATTCAAACATGTTTGACTGAAAATAACAAAGACATGAGCAGAATTAAAGCACCAACAGAGGATGGCAAGGTTTCCAGGGACTAACAACAGTGGGAAGCCATGGCCACTGTGGTCCTGAAGGGGCTCAGAGTGGGAAGAACACAGAGAGCTGGGGAGCACGGGTGACCCAACAGTTACTACCACCCTAGAAGGTTGTGGCCACCGCGAGAACTGCAGCAAGGCACGGAAGTGGAGCTGGGATAAACAGCCTGACCTGCTGCTCACGTCTTCAAATAGCCAACCCGAGGCAGAGGTCAAGGAAGCTCAAGAGATATAATCCATAGATGTCAGTCTCCTGAAGACTGATCCATAAAAGAAAAAATTTGATAAATTAGAGTTAATTAAAATTTAAAACTTTTGTTCTTCAAAGACACTGTTAATCACAATGTGATACCACTTTCCACCTGCTAGGATGTCTGTAATCAAAAAGACAGATATATCTGACAAGCATTGGTGAGAAGGAGAAATCTGAACCCTCATACGCTGCTAGTGGGAATGTAAAATGGTACAACTGCTTTGGGAAACAGCCTGTTAGTACTTAAAAAGTTCAGTAGTTATCAAATGACGAGGCAATTCCAATCCTAAGTATATACCCAAGAGAAATGATAATATATGTCCATACAAAGACATATACACAATTGTTCATAACAGCCTTATTCATAGTAATCAAAAACTGGAAACCCAAACACCCAGCAGCTGGTAAACGGACAAACAAAATGTGTTCTATTCATACAACAGAATATTACACAGCCAAAAAAGGCAACAAACTGATACATGCAACAACATAAATCAATCTCAAAAACATTATTCTAAGTGAAAGAAGCCAGACATAAAAGACCAAATATTATATAATTCCATGTATTTGAATTTTTAGAAAATGCAAAACTATAGACAGAAAGCAGATCAGTGGCTACCTAGGTGAAGGTGGGAACAAGAGTGACTGCAGAGGGACAAAAGACATCCTTCTGGGTAATGGCTATGTTCTAAAAGTGAACAGTGGTGAGCATCGCACAACTCTAAAAATACACTATAACTCAATATGCAAACTATAACTCAATAAAACTGTTAAATAAAAATCAGGAAGTTTCATATAAAAATTTTAAATCCACTGTGCTGTGAGGTCTATATGAGACACTCCTGGCACACAGCACAGTGTTATATGCTATTAATGTTTGATTAATGACTCTAACCAATAAAGAGAAAGTTAGGATTCACCTGACAAAGAAGATTCCTAAGATAGAAGCCAACTGAGAAGGGCACTCTAGCAGTACACACAGTGTATCAAATGCATAGAGGCCCGAAAGGGACTAGAAAATGGTAAGGAAGTAATAAGCATCAAAACAGAAGAGACAGTCACCAGTGCTGTGTGCTATAGACAGAAAGCACAGAAAGCACTTTGCTATAGACCACAGAAGGTGGGGACTTAGCTACTGGATCTAATCAACCAGATCTCTGGCAACTCTGGGGACCAACTTAGTAGAATAACAGAAATAGAAGCCAGAATTCCCTGGGTTGAACAGCAAATTCGAAGCAAGAAAAGAAAGAAAAACCGAAGACTAGTCTTTCACGTGGTTTAATCATAATGCTAGGAAATGGGGAATGCAAGAATATTTTACTTTATTTTCTCTACAACTGTTGGTAAAGCACAGTACACACACAAGGTATTCAATAAAACTTTCTGATTGCAGACTGATACAACTTTTCAGAGAGATACCCTCAGAGAAATACCTAACAGACGTGAGTGTGTATGCCTAGGCTCACAAACCTGACTAGAACTCCCGAGGATGAAAACAAAACCACTGTCAGCAGGCAAACGCATGGCCATGAAAACAAAAGACAACCTAGAAAGAGATCCTATAAAATTTACAGAGATTCAATGGAAAAAGTTCTGGAGATGGATGGTGGTGATGGCTGCACAACACTGTAAATGTACTTAATGCCACTGAACTGTACAATTAAAAATTAATAAAGTGGTAAATTCCATGTTATGTAATTTTACAATTTTAAAAAAACTATATAGATTCATCACAATTTCCAGACTATCACTGACAAGCAGTTGTTATGAAACAGTTTCAGAAATTAGCTATATAGTTATAGTTATGTGTGTGTGTGTGTGTGTGTGTATATATATGGTACCACTTAAGCACTTAAGAAAAATTGTAACAAGGGAAGAAAAAAAGAACACAAAACGAATACTAATAATGAGAGTATGGGCACAGCTCTAGCTTGTAATCATTTTCCGCTTACTAAAGAAAAGCTATCACATATTCACTCAAGGCTCTAGTCATGAAGGCTTAAATATAGTTATGTATTTCTGAATACAGATTTCTGAAACAATGGCACAGTGAGATTCTAGAATAGGATTAAGAAATATTTCCACTGTAATAAGTGTATTTTTTTAAAACAGTGTTTCCAAACCATATGAATAGTTAAATGTCAGTTCTAATAATTTAAATACAAATAGCCACCAATGTCATGAGATACTGAAAACTACTAGAGCCTGGCCAGCACTACCACTGCTCATTATGTGCCACTAATTGATAATGCTACACATAAAAGTGAGTCATCTAGATGTTGTTTTTTATTTTATTTTAATTACCCAAGTAATGTAAGAATATAACTAGTTTGATAGAAAATTTAAGTTTAAGCAATACAGATAACGACTACTTCTCACCCCCTTAAAGGCCTCCCAGTCCCACCTCCTACCCTAAAAGAAATTATCAACAGTTTTGTATGCATCCTTTCAGACTTACCTAAATACTTTCATATGCCTAGTAGACATAAAAGTGTACGGTTTTAGGGACTTCCCTGGTGGCACAGTGGTTAAGAATCTGCCTGCCAATGCAGGGGACACAGGTTGGAGCCCTGGTCCGGGAAGATCCCACATGCCGCGGAGCAACTTAGCTCATGAGCCACAACTACTGAGCCTGTGCTCTAGAGCCCGCAAGCCACAACTGCTGAGCCCACGTGCCACAACTACTGAAGCCTGTGTGCCTAGAGCCCATGCTCTGCAACAAGAGAAGCCACCGCAATGAGAAGCCAACACACCACAAGGAAGAGTAGCCCCCGCTCGCCGCAACTAGAGAAAGCCCTCGCACAGCAAAGAAGACCCAATGCAGCCAAATAAATAAATTTATCTAAAAAATAATAAAACAGGGCTTCCCTGGTGGCGCAGTGGTTGAGAGTCTGCCTGCCGATGCAGGGGACACAGGTTCGTGCCCCGGTCCAGGAAGATCCCACATGCCGCGGAGCGGCTAGGCCCGTGAGGCATGGCTGCTGAGCCTGCGCATCCGGAGCCTATGCTCCCCAATGGGAGAGGCCACAACAGTGAGAGGCTCGCATACCGCAAAAAAAAATAATAATAATTAAAAAACAAAATAGATAAATAATAAAATAAATAAATAAAAATAAATAAAACAGTGTATGGTTTTGTATCGTGCTTAAGATTTTCTTCCCATAAACTGTATCACACTACATATTATTCTTGAAACTTGCTTAACTGCTATATAACATTCCTGGTAACCTGGGTAAACCATAACATATTTAACCTTTACTCCAATAATTGATACTGCTTCTAATTTGCAGATGTTACAAGCTGCAATAAGATTCCCTGAACATGTCAATCTGTATGCATGTATATATTTCTGTGAGAAAAATACCTGGATGTATAAAGGCTATATAAACTACATGCTTAAAAGCTTATGTCTATTAACACGTCTAGCAGAGATGAATTTCCCCACATCATACCATCACTGAACATGTCTAATTTTATATCTAATGAAAAATGATTCCTTACTAGTTTTTTAATTTGTATTTCTCTAATTATTAGTGCCTTTGGGCATATTTTCATGTTTGTGAGCTATCTGTATTTCTTCTTTTGACCACTGACCATTGTTAAATTTGACACAGGAGAGATCTTATAAAGAAGCAAAGGTATCTTTTGGTTTCTTCCTTTTTTTTTAATTACACGTAATACCAAAACATTGTTATTGTTCAAAATAAAGCTAACAACTCTACTGACCATCCCTCTATCCCCATTACATTTTCTCTCTCCAGTGATCACTTCTCAAGTGAGTACGCATTCTTAGACCTTTGTCTATACCAGGGGCTCTCAATAGGGAGCAACTTTGTTCTGCAGCACCCAGTTGGCAATGTATGGAGAGACAGTTTTGCTTGTCACAACTTTGGGATGGAGGGATGCTACTGGGGTCTAATGGGTAGAGGACAGAAATACTTCGAAACATTCTACAATGAGCAAGAGACCCACCTATAAAAAGGAATTACTTAATCCAAAACGCCAATAGTGGGCTTCCCTGGTGGTGCAGTGGTTGAGAGTCCGCCTGCCGATGCAGGGGACACGGGTTCGTGCCCCGGTCCGGGAGGATCCTGCATGCCACGGAGCAGCTGGGCCCGTGAGCCATGGCCGCTGAGCCTGCGCGTCCCGAGCCTGTGCTCCACAATGGGAGAGGCCACAACAGTGAGAGGCCCGCGTACCGCAAAAAAAAAACAAAAAAACAAAAAAAAAACCGCCAATAGTGTCACAGTTGAGAACCCCTGGTCTGTGCTTTTGTATGATGTATGTAACTATAAAAATATAAAATATTTTTAGTGTGGGTTTTTTTTAAACATTAATAGTATTTTCATATATGTCATTCTACAAGTTCTTTTTAGATCTTTAATATGTCTTAGAGATGTTCTGTCAATATGTAGAGATATACCTCATTATTTTTTAACTACTAAAGAATTCCAAGATATGGCCCTACCGGTTTGCCAACCACTTCCCTGCTGATGGACACTTAGCATGGAGGAATCACCCAGCTGGATGCTCATAATGATGTTTCCTAACCAGACATCCTGTCAATTGCCCCAGGTCCCCCTTCCTGCTCTGGATCTTTCTCTTCTGGAACTGCTCCCTTCTTTTACAGACATCCTCTCCTGTCTGTGTTACAGACTGAGGTTTTCTATTGAATGATCCCATCTGCTATCTTTTAGAAATTCCTCATCATTTCCTGCACTATACTCCCCACTCTGTTTTACACCAAAATTCTGGTTTTTTATTTTTCTTTTGGATTTTTCTTTTTAACCATTTCTCTTCCCTGGGAATTTGGAACAGGAAGATGAAGTCTGACTCATCCCACCAGCCTGAATTAGAAGTCAGGAACTTTAAAATTTTGTAATTTTTTACCACAGAAAATACAGCATGTATATTTTAATTTAAAAATTATGATCAATATAGTTTTCCAAAATGAAACAGTTAAAAGTATTTTTAAGACTGTCATGAAAAAATATCAACAAATCCTTACAGAGAATCTAATTTGGAATAAAAATAGGTACGTGAACATGATCATACAGTTCCTAAACTACTACAGCCACAAATGCAACCTGGCTACGGGTAACACATGTTACCATTCCTCTATTCATGTATCTTAATGTTGGGTATCTTTTTCCTAGCATCCATTCTACCAGATATCTGGGCATTCCTAGGAACTCGAAACTCTGGCTTTCTAACCTCAGATTCCATTTCCCAAATTATCCAATATTGCTGCTGGGTTCACAAAGGACATGAAAACTCCTGATTTACGGTGTATGATTTTGGTTGGTTTCTCACCAAAGAGCTTCAGATGAATATTAAAACAGCAAAATCAACCATCCCAATGCTCTTCTTTCTGAAAATTCCTGGTACTCTACAGTTAGCTCCTTTACATGAAGCAGCAATCACCAAAAGCAGTTAAGGACCTTAAAAAAGTTTTCACTAGCACAGTCATTCTCATGAAGCCATCAAAAAATCTGGGAAATGTTTTTATTTTCTCTCTAAAAATAAATACTCTTCCTTCTCACCAACTCCCAAAAAAGAACACTCTTCTTTACCAGACGACTGGATGAGTACTTTGAAGGAGCTCCAAAAACAATTTTGATTTCTCCTTATTCCAAGCCTAATAATTAACCTTGATAGTTACAGATCCAAAGTGATTTTGCCATTCATTGAATTCACCTGCAAATCCATGACTGGGCCCAGCTACCAGGAACAGAACAAAAGCTGAGAAGTGCTCCTCTGGGGACTCAGTCTACAGACTATGAGAAACAAACTCAGATAAACAGAGCAAAGGTATCAGGAATGAAGCAAAGATGGGTCTCTCATCTTCTACCTTCCTTGGAATTGAAACACCATGTAAGGTGGAGAATAAGAATCAAAAAGGGGGGAGGGGCTTCCCTGGTGGCGCAGTGGTTGGGAGTCCGCCTGCCGATGCAGGGGACATGGGTTCGTGCCCGGGTCCGGGAAGATTCCACATGCCGCGGAGCGGCTAGGCCCGTGAGCCATGGCCGCTGGGCCTGCACGTCCCGAGCCTGTGCTCCGCAACGGGAGAGGCCACAACAGTGAGAGGCCCGCGTACCGCAAAAAAAAGAAAGCGGGGGGGGAAGCACATAAATGTGTCAAGGGAGATGAAGTTACCTGCTAAGTTGAAGCATGACCCATCTCCTGAGGTTCTGCCCCTTACAGGGAGCCTGGCACACTCTGTTAGGCCAGAGGTGAACATCATCAGATAGAAGTCCAAGCATGTAACTTCAGTGAGCTTACCAGCTGCATAGAAGTACTGTAACAGAGTGGGGCAGTGCACAGCCCTTCGCTGCGCACTTATCAAGGGTGGACGTTGCTGGGCGCCCTTAGCAACCCATTACCAGGCAACGGTTATGGATAGAGGAGCGGTTAGAGGTCCTGCTCAGCCATTAGTCAGAACCGATGAGCTGCCATTAGTGGGCTATTCAGCCAAGAGTCGGCAGAGCGGTGATCGTCAGGTGGAGAGTGAGGTAAGAGACGGATCCCGGCCTCCTCCCTGGGGCCCTCCAGTTCACCTGACCTCTGCGACCTAATGGCGGCAGCCACCTGCATGGGACACAGTCTGCAGGACCTGGCCCCCACCATTTGGGCCGCCTGAGGAGCCTGAGGGCCAGTTGGGTCCTGGGCGCCTGGCTCCCTCGGTGATGACAGCTGGGCAGGCTCTGGGGACCAGGCCCTGAGGGAGCCGCCAGCTGAGATCTGCCTCTTCAGCCAGGCCTGGGCACTGGCGGGAGGACCCAGCCTGGGTGCTGGATGAACGCTCAGGGGCAGGGTAACGGGCCCCTGCAGGGATCCCCTCCTCTTAGCCAGGACCTGGACCTCGGAGGGTGAAAGTTGTGCCTTGGGACCTTGCCCATTTCTCGTCAGAACAGAGAGTAACATTTGTTTGGTGGAGATTTACAGGAACGTCGTTACCTGACCATGGCCTGACCTCAAGAAAAAAGGATCCGACACCAAGAAGTCTGCAACAACTAACCACACCCGTCCCTCACCTTTCCTATAAAAGGGCTTTGCTGAAAACTTTCAGGGAGTTTGGGGTTTTTAAGGCACGAGCCACCCATCTCCTTGCACGACCCTGCAACATACATTTCTCTGTTCCAAACTCCGATGTTTTGGTATTGTTTGGCCTCACTGTGCCTCGGGCACACAGACTTACGTTTTCAGTAACAGTACTAGGGTATAGACGCTAGCTTGTAGAAAGGCTCATTTCATCTCACAGAGATTTTAGGATGAATTAGGTCTTTACTTTTGGAAAAGATATGTGACAGGATGCTGTAAACACAGGTGAAAAGGTACCCAACCTGGCAGAAGCAATGGGCAAGGAAAAAAAATTAATGATTTAATAAGGCTGCAAGTTACTTGGCTTTTATTTCAAAATATAACTTTTCTCCAAATCCAAATGTCTGGCTGGCTTAGGAAAGAACACTTGGTGCAGCTGTCGGCATGCCCCTCTTGTATGAAAGAGTAAATAAATGTATTCAAATTAAAAGGAACATCTGGAGAACACAAGGTAGAAAAACCTTGTGGCAGCTGGCTCTCTGGACAGAAAGAACTACGGGAAAAGCTGTCCCACCAAAAGAAAAACTGTATATAATTAAAAGACCAGGAAAATGAGTTTCTGAGTATTACTGCCAAAACTCAAAGTAATAAAACATTTTCCCCACAACATTAGCTCCTAATTCCATTTATACAGTACTGGTCCCCGCTTTCCAATCTCTTTTCTAATTCAGCTATTCTATGTTCCACCCACCATATCCCTTTACCATTAAGTAAACCCTGAACACTTCCCTGACTCATTCCAACATTAATCACAGGTGCTCTGCTACAGCAGGGTATAAAGAGATGATAAATTACAGTCCCCTCCCCTCTAGGAGTTCAGTCTTGTGAAAAAGACAGACTTCTATACCAATTGCAATGAAAATAAACAAGAGTACGTATAAACTGCTAATGCAGAAAGTAACCCATGAAGAATCAGTTATAAAAGTATAAAACTGGATTTCTAATCAATGGAAAAAAGTGAGAAGGGAACTACCAACAGAGAAATCATAGAATGTAAAAGGCCCCAGCCTATTTAGAAATCAGTGAAATGGCCTGAAACCAAGGTGGATAAGGAGGCGCTAACAGGAGAGGATGGCGGAAGAGAATGATCAACTATAAGGAAAACCAGCTTGAAGGGAATCTTGAATGACACAGTAGAGTTTGGGCTTTAACCAGGAAGTCAGTAGTTCTCAATGTTTACCTCCCATGAAAAGAAGATAATGGATCATGTGAGGAATGCTACATTCCATCATAAACAGCAGCTTAACATACATTGCTGCAGTTGGGCCACTCCAAGCAACTAGCTGCAAACATCTCTCTTCTCTCCCAAGACTCACACGATGCTTAACAAGGAGTGCTGTTGAAAATGAAAACCTTTCTTTTCCTCTGATGTTACATAACCAAACTTTTCCCATAATATAGGATATACAACATAATATATAGGATTCAAAAACCCATTCGGATATATCAAAATCCTTCTCACACTTTAATTTTTAAAAAACACCACTGGTCATTCTAATTTCAGGTAAAATGGAGTAAGCATATTCCATTCTGTTTGTCCCACTGAATGCAGCTATGAAATCTGAACAGAATACATTAATCAACTATTTGTGAACTCGGAAAAGTGCGTAGCGGCACGCAGATGGAGGAAGAACAGAGTCCAAGTTACCATGAACCAGTGGTGAGTTTGGCATTTTCATCTCCTCCATGATCCCTCTGCCTGATCAACAAACTGATACCCACTAGGCAATGGGGTGCTGACAGGGAAGCCCTGTATTTCTGACTCCAGAAGCAGAAAAGGGAGCTCCTAAGACTTAGAACACTACAGAAATCTCCCAGGGTTTTTTTGGTTTTTTTAGCTCCATTCTTTTGTGTCCCAGCTCCCAAGTAATTCCGTGGCTGCAGTAGCGATGGTAAAAATGGTGGCCTAGGGCTTCCCTGGTGGCGCAGTCGTTGAGAGTCCACCTGCCGATGCAAGGGACGTGGGTTCGTGCCCCGGTCCGGGAGGATCCCGCGTGCCATGGAGCAGCTGGGCCCGTGAGCCATGGCCACTGGACCTGCACAACCGGAGCCTGTGCTCCGCAACGGGAGAGGCCGCAGCGGTGAGAGGCCCACGTACCGCCAAAAAAAAAAAAAAAATGGGGGCCTACAGGAGCCAAAACAGTCATAGAAGAAACAATCTTCTCTAATCAATGAAACTGTGGTCCCAAGAGGATGGGTAAATTTCCCCTGCTTGCTTTCTTTGTCACGTAAGAACACATATGCATTTGGTCTCTGCCACCAGTTCCTGACACAAGCTCCTAAAACGCTTGTCATTTCCTGATGATAGGGGTGCTAGGAGCATCTTTTGTTCTAATATTTGGTCTTTGACCCCAGTTCCTGACAAGAGCTTCTAAGACCCCTGGAATCTCCGGAGTGCTAAGAGTGTCTTTTTGTATGCTAATGAGATGACTGGTGGCTGGAAGCCCCTAGATAGCGGCAGGATGGGGGCTGGCCACCAGAACAACCAAGACTCCATTAGAGGGTTGGAACTTTCAGTTCTATCCCCTGAACTCAGGGGAGAGGGGAGGGGATAGAGGTTGAGTTAATCACTGATGATCAAAGACTTAACCAATCATGCCTACATAATGGAGACTCCATGAAAGCTCTACCCAACAGGGTTTGGAGAGCTCTGGGTTGCTGAGCACTTTCACATGCCAGAAAGGTGGCACACCCCAACTCCATGGGACAGAAGTTCCTGTGCTCAGGACCCTTCCAGACCTTGCCCTATATACCTCTTCAATTAGCTGTTCATTTGTACCTTTTATAATATCATTTATAGTAAACCTGTAAATATTAAGTGTTTGCCTGAGTTCTGTGGGTCATTATAAACTGAGGAGGGGGTTACAGAAACCCGACTTATAACTGGTTGGTGAAAAGTACAGATGACAATCTAGCACTTGAGACCAGCATCTGAAATGAGGGCAGTCTGTGGATCTGACCCTTTAACTCATGGAATCTGAGCTAACCGCAGGTAGTTAGTGTAAGAATTGAATTAAATTGTAGGACATCCAGCTGGTGTCCAAAGAGTTGGAAAACTGGTTGTTAGTATGAGAAAAATTCCTACACATTTGGTGTCAGCAGCATTGTGAGTAAACAAACAGTTTTCTTTAGGTCCCTCCGTATTCTCCATACCTGGCCATGGACACAGTGTGTGCAGCAGTGCAAGGTTCCCAGCCTTTTAGACAAGAGGAAAGAAACGGGAAAGCCAAAGGAATAAGAAGAGATAATAGGAGAAGCTAGCATGGAAAAGTGACTCAATAAAGTTGTTTATGAACTCCTGGGCTCATTCTTAGGTTGGGCATGTATAGATATGATCCTAGTAAGCAGACCGAAGAATTTAAAAACTGAACAAAGAGACCACATATCTCAGACTGACCAGTGGGTTATATACATGTGAGACAGTATGAATAGCATTACAAAACCCCACAGCACACAGAAAAAGGATAAGAACATGCACTCTGAAGCCAACCATGTCAACTGCTGCTAAAACAAAACTATCAACATTCTCCAAAGGATTTCAGCAACATTCACAGTCTCGTAATATTCAAAATATAATCCAAAATTACTTTGCACACCAAGAACCAGGTAAATCTTAACTCTTATAGGAAAAAATCAACAGACACCAAGGCCAAGATGACAAAACAGTCACAATTATCTGACAAAGAGTTTAAGGAAGCTATTATAAAAATATCCCAGCAAGCAACTGTGAACACTTAGAAGAAATGAAACACTATAAAGTATCAGAAAACAGAATTTCTAAAAAGAAATCCATGAAAAAATTTAGAACTGAAATATATAACCAATTTTTTTAAAAAAAACTTAATGGATGGGCTCAATAGCAGAGGAAAGAATCAACAGACTTGAAGGTAAATTAAAAGAAATTATCCAATCTGAGTCAGAGAGAACAGAGATTGGAAAAAATTAACAAAGCTTCAAGGAACTATGGAACAACCACAAAAGGTCTAATATACATGTTACCAGAGAAAAAGAAGAAAAAACTACCATGGTGCTGAGAAAATATCTTTAAGAAATAATGGCTGAAAATTCCCTAACTTTGTTAAAGACATAAACCTATAGATTCAGGAACCTCAAAGAATCCCAAACAGGATAACAACAGAAATTGATGACCAAACAAATATAATCAAACCACTGAAAACTAAAGACAACGAAAAAATTCTGAAAGCAAAGAAAAACAACACATTAACTATAGGGGAACTCAGAAGCTAGAGAGACCAGAAAAAAGTATTCAATATTCTTAAACTGCTAGAAAGAAAGAAGTGTCAACCTAAAATTCTATATGCAAAACAATATCAGAATGAAGGTGAAATAAAGACATTCTCAGACGAAGGAAAGCTAAGAGAATTAACTGCCAGCAAATCAGCTCTACAAGAAGTGCTAAAGGAAGTTCTTCAAACAGAAAGGAAATGACATTAGAAACTTGGAACAGCAGGAGTGAAGGATTAGCAACAGAAATGGTAAATATCTGGGTGAATATAATAAACAATTTTCCCCCTCTTAGTTCTTTAAAATATGTTTTACTATTGAAAGTAAAAATCTTAACAATGTCTGACGCAGTTTTCAATGTATGTAGATAAAATACATAAGAAAACCATAACATTAAAGGGAAAGAATAAAGATACCTATATGGTAGAAAGATTTCTACATTCCAATTGAGGTGGGAAAATATGGATTCTAAATAGATTATGAAAACCCTGGTGGTGCAGTGGTTAAGAATCCATCTGCCAAGGGCTTCCCTGGTGGCGCAGTGGTTAAGAATCCGCCTGCCAATGCAGGGGACCCGGGTTCGATCCCTGGCCCGGGAAGATCCCACATGCCATGGAGCAACTAAGCCCGTGTGCCACAACTACTGAGCCTGCGCTCTAGAGCCTGCGAGCCACAACTACTGAGCCCACATGCTGCAACTACTGAAGCCCACATGCCTAGAGCCCGTGCTCTGCAACAAGAAGCCACCGCGATGAGAAGCCCACGCACCACAACAAAGAGCAGCCCCCACTTGCCATAACTAGAGAAATCCCATGCACAGCAATGAAGACCCAAAGCAGCCAAATAAATAAATAGGAAAAAAAGAATGTATATTGTAATCCACAGAGTAACCATTAAAAAAAAAACTAAACAAGATATAGTCAGAAACACAACAGATGAACTAAAAAGGAATGCTAAAAAAGGTTCAAATAACCCAAAAAGATGACACAAAATGGGTAAAAGGAACAAAAACTAGATGGAAAAACAGGAAATAATAAAATGGCAGCCTGAGACCCAAACATATCAATAATTAATCATAAGGGTCTAAATACACAAATTAAAAGATACAGTCAGGGGCTTCCCTAGTAGTGCAGTGGTTGAGAGTCCGCCTGACGATGCAGGGGACACGGGTTCGTGCCCTGGTCCGGGAGGATCCCACATGCCATGTAGCGGCTGGGCCCGTGAGCCATGGCCGCTGAGCCTGTGCGTCCGGAGCCTGTGCTCCGCAACAGGAGAGGCCACAACAGTGAGAGGCCCGCGTACCGCAAAAAAAAAAAAAAAGATACAGTCAAATGGTTTCTTTAATATGACCAAACTATATGCTGCCTGCAAGAAATTCACTTTAAATATAACGATATAGGTAGTTTAAAAGCAAGATAGTGGGGAAAAAATAACATGCACCATTCAACGAAAGAAGGCTGGAATGCTGGTATTAGTATCAGACAAAGCAGATTTCAGAGCAAAGAAAGTTACAAGCGATAAAGAAGACTATTAAATGATAACAAGGGTGAATCTGACAAAAAGATATAATAATTCTTAATATGTAGGTACCTAAAAACAGTGCTGGAGAAACAAACACCCAATTGTTGTTGGAGATTCCAACACGCTTCTCTCAATAACTAGTAGTAGAAACTTAGCAAGAATAGAGAGAAACTGGACAATACTATCAATCATCTGTATCCAACTGACATTTATACACTACTGCATCCAACAACAGAAGATGAAACAATCTTTTCAAGTACACATGAAACAGTCACCAAGATAAACCATACCTACATCGTGAAACAAACCTTAACGCACTGAAAAGAAACAAAACAAACAAATGTGTTCTCTGGCTATAAAGGAATTAAACTGGAAATCAGTAACTAATAACAGAAAAATCTCCAAACACTTGGAAATTAAACAACTGTAAATAACTCATGAATAAAACAGGAAAACTAGAAAATATTTTGAACAAAAGTGAAAATGTAATATATCAAAAATTATTAGATGTACCTAAAGCAGTGCTTACAGAGGAAATTACAGCATTAAATGTTATATACTAAAATATATCTCAAATCAGTCATCTAAGCTCCCACCTTAACAAATCAGAAAAAGAGGGAAAAAAAGCTGAAGAAAATAATAAAGAACAGGTATCAATGAAATTGAAAGGAGAAACACAATAGGAAAAAATCAAACATAAAGCTAGTTCTTCAAAAGTATCAGTAAAATTGATAAACCTCAAGCAAGACTAACAAAAAGAAAAGAGAAGGTAAAAGTCATTATCAATATCAGAAATGAAAGACGGATTATCACTACAAACTACACAGACATCAAAAGGATAATAAAGAAATCCCAAGAACAACTCCATGCATATAAACTGGACAACTCAGGTGAAATAAACCAATTCCTTGAAAACAACACACTAAGAAAACACACTCAACATGAAATAGATACCTGAATAATCCTGTAACTATTGAAGAAATCGAATTCATAGTTTAAAATCTTCTGAATAAGAAATCTCCAGGCTCAGCTGATTTCACTGGAAAATTCTACCAAATATTTAAAGAAATGAAACCAATTCTATACACGCTCATCCAGAAAAAAAAATGAGAAGGAACATTTCCCAGTTCATTTTATAAAGCCAGCATTATCCTGATACCAAAGAGAATACACAAACAGAAAACTGCAGACCAAGATCCCTCATACCAGTGATGAAAAAACTAGTAATAAAATATTAAGAAATCTAATCTAAAGGTAAGACTTGAGGATCACTGGCTGTCAAGTTGGAAATAATTGTTTGGTACAATCAGAAAAAGATTTCCCTAAGGATAGTTCGAGGGTGATTTTAATGGGTTTAAAGTAATCTGAAGTAGCTGGTTCTGATTATCAGTTTTTTATTCTTTTTCTAAGAATAATACACCACAATCAAGCAGGGTTTATGCCCAAAACACAAGATTGGTTCAATATTTAAAAACCAGCCACTCAATGTAAAGTATCATATTACAATCAAAATAAAAAATACACATAATCATGTCAATTGATTCAGAAAAAGCATTCATGATGGAAAAAAAAAAAAACTCTTGGAAAACCAGAAGTAGACAGGATCTTCCTCACCCTGATAAAGAGCATCTACAAAAATCTACAACTAACACCAAACAGTCGGTCAGTCAATACTGACCGACTGAATGCTTTTCCACTAGATTGGAAAATATGCACTATCACCACTCTTATACCAAATCATAATGTAGAGTTGCCAGCCAGTGCAATCGGGAAAGAAAAAGAAATGAAGCATACAGATCATAAAAGAAGAAATAAAACTGTTACTGTTCACACACAGCATAATCGTCTTCATAAAAAATCCAAAGGGATCTACCAAAAACCTCCTAGAACTAGTGAGTTTAGCAAAATCACAAGATACAAGATCATCATGTAAACATCAATCACACATCTACTATTAGCAATGTACACTGGAAACCTAAATTTAAAAAAAAAACATTTTAAGAACCTCACAAAAAAATGAAACACTTAGGTATACAATCTAACAAAATATGTACAAGATCTGCAGGCTGAAAATTACAAATGCTGATGAAAGAAATCAGAGGAGACCTAAATAAGAGACCTCCCATGTTCATGGATAGAAAGCCTCATCATAGTAAAGAAGTCAATTCTCCCCAAACTGATACAATTACAATCAAAATTCCAGAAGGATTTTTAGTAAATATAGACAAAATTCTAAAATTTATTTGGGAAAGCATAGAAACTAGACTAGCTAAAACAATTCTGGATAAAAAAGAGTAAAGCTGGAGGAATCCAATTTTAACACTGATGATAAAACTATAGTAATCAAGACAATGTAGTATTACCAAATGGACAGACAGATACAGATCAGGGGACTAGAAAATAGAGTCCAGAAATAGAATCATACAAGTCACTATTTGATTTTCCACACAGGTACAAAAGCAATACAATAGGGAAATGATAGTCCTTTAGTCCTTTCAACAAATGGTTGGAACAACTCAACATCTATATGCAAACAAAACAACATGAACATAGATGCAAAAATCCTCAACAACATACTAGCAAATTGAATCCAACAATGTATTAAAAAAATTATACACCACAACCAAGTGGGATTTATCCTAGACATGCAAGACTGGTTGAACATTCGAAAATCAATTAATGTAAACCATCATATCAACAAGCTAAAAAAAGAAAAATCACATGATCATATCAATAAAAGCAGGAAAAGCATTTGACAAAATCCAACACCTGTTCATAATAAAGAACTCTCAGTAAACTAGAAATAAAGGGGACTTTCTCACGTTGATAGACTATCTACGAAAAACCTATAGCTAACATCATATTTACTGATGAGAAACTCTAAACATTCCCATTAAGATCAGGAACAAGGCAAGGATGTTCCCTTACCACTTCTTTTCAGCATCATACTGGAAGTCTCAGCCAATGCAATAAGACAAGGAAATAAGTATACAGATTGGGAAGGAACATATAAAACTATCTTTGTTCACAGATGACATGATCATCTAATAGCAAGAATGCAGGATACAAGATTAATATAGAAAAGTGAATTTGTTTTCCTATATACCAACAATGAACAAGTGCAATTTGAAATTTGAAGCACAATACCATTTACATTAGCACCCAAAAAATGAAATACTTAGGGATAGGTCTAATAAAATATGTACAAGATCTATATGAGGAATATTACAACACTCTGATGAAATCAAAGAAAAACTAAATAAATGGAGAGAGATTCTATCTCCATGGATAGACTCAATATTGTCAAGATGTCAGTTCTTCCCAATTTGATCTATAAATTCAATGCAGTCAAAACCCCACCAAGTTATTTTGTGAATATCAACAAACCTATTCTAAAGTTTATATGAGAGGCTAAAGACCACAACAGCCAACACAATACTGAAGAACAAAGTTGGAATATTAACACTCAACATCAAAACTTACTGTAGGGCTTCCCTGGTGGCGCAGTGGTTGAGGGTCCGCCTGCCGATGCAGGGGACACGGGTTCGTGCCCTGGTCCGGGAAGATCCCACATGCCGCGGAGCGGCTGGGCCCGTGAGCCATGGCTGCTGAGCCTGCGCATCCGGAGCCTGTGCTCCACAATGGGAGAGGCCACAACAGTGAGAGGACCGCGTACCGCAAAAATGAAAAAAAATTTAAAAATTAAAAAAAAATAACTTACTGTAAAGCTACAGTAAGCAAGACAGTGTGATAATCAGCAAAAGAACAAATAGATCAATGGAATAGAATTGAGGACCCATAAATATACCCCCATAAACAGAGACAACTGATCTTTGACAAAAGAGAAAAAGCAATACAATGGAGCAAAGATAGCCTTTTCAACAAATGGTGCTGGCATAACTGAACATCCACATGCAAAAAAAAATTATAATCTAGACACAGACCTTACACCCTTTACAAATATTAGCTCAAAATGGTCCACAGACCTAAACGTGAAACATAAAACTATAAAACTCCTAGAAGATAAGAAAGGAGAAATCCTAGATGACCTTGGGTATGGCAATAACTTTTTGGATAAACAACACCAAAGGCACAGTCCATGAAAGAAAGAATAAGCTAGACTTCATTAAAATTTAAAACTTCTCTGCAAAGACAATGTCAAGAGAATTAGAAGACAAGCCACAGAATGAAAGAAAATATATGCAAAAGACACATCTGTTAAAGGACTATTATCCAAAATATACAAAGAACTCTTAAACTCACCAATAGGAAAACAAACAACTCAATTAAAAAATGAGCCCAAGACCTTAACAGACACCTCACCAAAGAAGATACACAGATGGCAAATAAGCACTTGGAAAGATGCTCCACATCCCATATCAGGAAAACACTAATTAAAACAGGATACACCACACACCTATTAGAATGACCAAAATCCAGAACACTGACAACATCGAATGCTGATGAGGATGTGGAACAACAGGAACTCTCATTCACTGCCGCTGGGAATGCAAAATGGTACAGCTACTTCAGAAGATAGTTTGGTGATTTGTTACAAAATTAAACATGATCTTACCATATGATCTGGCAATCACACTCCCATGTCCACACAGAAACCTACACACAGATGTTTATAACAGCTTTATTCATAATTGCCAAAAGCAAACAAGATGTCCTTCGGTAGGTGAATGAATGAATAAATTGTAGTAATCTAAACAACAGAATTATTATTCAGCACTAAAAAGAAATGAGCTATCAAGCTATGAAAAGACATAGAGAAACCTTAACTTCATACTACTAAGTAAAAGAAGCCAATCTGAAAAAGCTACATACTGTACGATTCCAATTATATGACATTCTGGAAAAGGCAAAACTATGGAGACAGTAAAAAGGCCGGTGGTTGTCAGGGTTTGGGGGGATGGCAAGGGATGAACAGGCAGAGCACAGAGGATTTTTAGAGCAGTGAAAATACTCTGTATCATACTGTAATGATGGATACATGTCATTATACATTTGCCTAAACCTACAGAATGTACAACACCAACAGTGAACCCTAATGTAAACTACGGACTTTGGGTAATTATGATATGTCAATGTAAGCTCATTCACTTGCAATATATGCACCACTCTGATGGTAGATGTTGATAATGGAGAGGCCATGCATGTGTGGAGACAGGGGGTGTATTGGAAATCTCTATACTTTCCTCTCAATTTTGCTATGAACCTAAAACTGCTCTTTAAAAAAAAGTATTTAGAAAAAAGTATATGTGAAAGCATTTCTTATCAAGAGGAAAAATTACATGAAACCCTTCACAAATAGATGTGTGTAGTTTTGAAACTGTTCTCCCCTACAAAGACCATCCCTGTTGAGTTTCATCAGTGTAGCCTAGGGATCTGTAATACTTAATTGAAATAGCTCGCTGAAGTTACTTTGCTATAATTATAAATTCCCTTTTACTAAAATATCCAGCAACCATTTAGGGAATACATTATAGATCTGGAAACTAAACTAATATATGATTAATTCACAGGAAGACTTGGAAGGCACTAAACAGTTGTTTACAAAATAAGACATTTAAAAATACTATCTGTATCAGTTTTACCTGTGCTGTCTCCCACATAGAAAGACATGGTTCCTGCCCTTTGTCCCACGCCTACAAGCTTCCACTGACAGACCACACCTCACTCCCAGTATCTAGACAGTGCTTTGCAATAAACATATTGAATGGATGCATGACTGAAGGTGGCAATAATAGAATTTATCTGAATTGGAGCCTCTCTTCCTTAGGATAGGCTTTGACTCAAATAAACTGATATATCAGATATAAATCTACTACTGCCATTCAGACAACCTTATATCCTCCTGAAGATGCCTCCTGGACTCCTCCTTTTGCTACTCCAAATTGGCAGTTGCATTGTGACAACTGAGAAAAGAGGAGCAGCAAGTACCAAAAGAAGCTGTCCCAAGTAGGGTCAATGCACTGGCTGTTGCTAGAGATAGCTAGCAAATGAATACCTACACAAGCTGAGGAGTGCTGATACACAGATTAGGAACCAATCTACTGGATTGGCTCAGGACCTTTGCACACACTGCACCATTTGTCTAGCTGACTGCCTAGCTAATATAGCTGACTCTCATCTCTCAGGTCTCATCTTACATTTTACCTCCTTCAAAGAACTTCCCTGACCACCATTATTCTCTCTCAGCAACTAGTCTGTTTCCTTCATAACACTTACCACAATTTGTAATTATCTGTTTGCATGTTTTCTTATTTTATATCTGTCTCTACCACTAGACTCTAAGTGCCATGAGAGCAAAAATCATGTTTCTCCTGGTCACTATTCTAATTTCAACGACTAGCATAGCATCTGGCCCACAACAGGCACTAATAAACAGTGGCCTTCAAGGTAATAAACCTGACTTTCTTTGGGGGAGGAAAGGGACTTTTTCATATACTTAGCATGGGAAGCAATATGTTACAATGGAAAGAGTACAATTTGGGAACCACACATAATTAAAACCTCAGCTCCATTGCTTACCTAGCTAAATGATCTCTGACAACCTATTTTATATCTTGAAGCCCCAATTTTCTCGAAACGATGACAGGTAATACTTCCCTTACATAATCACTGATTCTCTAGTATACTGTAGATATACAATAAGTGACAGCTATTAGTACTTCTTAAAATGATCATCTTTCCATCCACTAAGAGGTCTTAAATGAGTGACACTAACAGAAACGAGTCAAGTCAAAGTCTTATAAACACGGCAATATCAAAAATACTATATTTATAAAGGTAAGCTGTATTTTCAAACCTTTTTTTTTAACGTATGCTTTTTCAGTAAGACTACAGAACTTCTAAACCTGCTTCAGTAGATGTTTAGAGAAAACTAAATCCATGATTAGGTATTTTTTCATACCATCGGGTACTAACTACATGGAAACAAATGTTCTTTTTCAAACCATGCTGTTTAAGGCCACCAGGAACTTTCAAAAACACAAAAACAAAAGGTAAACTCACAATATTTCACTGTGTTTTGTTTTTAAACTTTTAGTATCAGTAAAAGGATAAAGGTCTTACTAACAAAAATTAAGGACTTAGGGACACCCTTTTCATTTTACAAATGAAAATTTTCACAAGTCACTTTCTACAGATTAAAAATTGGAGTGTTTTTATTAAACGGGAAGTATACAAACATATATACGAATAAAATAACTCATACATAAATATACTGATATAAATCCTTCTTTTCCCCTGCCCAAATGTAATTTTTGCCTTGCTGCTAAATAGTCACGGTCCTCCCTTACTGGAATGATTCGTTTATCTTTAACCCCACAGAGCTTAAACTATCAGTCTTTTAAGCAGCTTTGACAGGTTTTGACGGTTTAACCTGCTGAGCTCACAGCACCCAAGGGAGAGTCTTCGTTGCAAGTTTTATTTCTAATACAGCTGACCACTAATACCGACTCCACAGATAATGGATTTCAATAACCACCACCCACAGGTTAACACTTCAAGTAGTACGCATAATATTGCTTTAATTAAGTTAATACATGAAGGTCACAGTTTGGTAGAAAGTTTTATTACATTTGGCAGTGCTTACAATAATAATAAAAAAGAAAAAGGAACTGTATGTGTTCATCTACACAGTAACTCTATAAATTTGCCTATAGATATAATCCAGTTTGCTCATAGATTTATACTGCATTTCAATTTATTTTCTAAAAGGAATTCAGTTTATTAGTTCCATTTCCCAAAATAAGTACATTCCTAGCATTTCTAACCAGTAGTTTCTCTAACCATGCTGGGCACAGAATGGGTCTACCTGGCACAAAGAGGCCACCCACTAGAGCAAAAAAGATTCCTACCACTACCATGCCCACCCCCTGATTTTGGAGCATTGTGATGGTAGAAAAGATTAATGCTTTGATTTGTCTTGTGTCTAATGATTAGCTTCATGTGTTAAATATTAATGTCTTCCGGACAGAATGAAATTATTTTTTCATTTTGAAAAATAAAGATATATAAAATTTGTTTTTGAACCTAAACACTTTATGCAGTAGAAAACAAGCCAAACAGTCTTTTTACAACAAATATTATGAAAAGGCAAAGCAAACAAATGTTTAAATGAATCTGAAATTAAAGGTTCACTCTAAAGTGTTAAAATAAAATGAGATACTGTATTTTAATACACAAATCGCATAGTCAGCAAGGTTGATACATTTTTCTATTTTTATATGTAGTATTAGGTAATTTGAGGTTATTTTAGAGAAAAGCAAAAAAAATGGTGGCTGAATTTATACACATTGAATTCAGCAATAACTGTATTTTTTAAATACACAACCTGACAGGCACTATGGTAGACAATAATGAATCAGCATGGGAGCCATTTAATATACTTCTTGATTAACTCATTGCCTGTCCACTTTGCACACAGACATGCTTACATGTCATAATCGTCATAATTCCCATCATCCCCACTGCTAACACTCAAGCTCCTTGATTAGTGCACAACTCCCAGACGAGCCATTGCTAATGCTAAATAATTCTCTTCAGCCTCCTGCTACTATTCCGCAGGATCTCCAATTAAATATAATGTCCCTGATGAGCCATATTAATGTGAACAAATTCCTACCAGGAATCCTATCTTATTCCATTTTCCCCAAAAATGTAGAGAAAGTAATTTAGCCAAGCTGAAGATAATCAAAACATTTTAAACTGATATAGTATTATAATGCCTCGGCAAAACATGTTTATCCAAAGTCAATAAAAGAAAAAGGGTGGAAAAAGTAATGTCTAAACATGTTAAATGCTTTCTTCTCCTGATTAATTTGTTCTTCACTGAAAAGTCTAGTGTTTTAAATAAGCATAGGTAGATACATTGCATTCTTAATCCAAAAAGGTTACCGAAAGCTAAGTTTTATGAGAAAAGTGAGCAGTAGCAAGTTTTAAAGCAAATATGCCATTTAAAAACCCTTCAATTATCTAATTACCAGAACTCCAAGGTCCATAATCACATTAATGAAACCAATTCCTTCCTTCCCATTAAATGCAGTATTACAGTCACTATCAGAGGCTTTGCCATGGAATTTTATGTTGCTGATAAGAAAACTTCATCTTGAACAATGACAACTATAAGTATTTTTTGCAAGAATGAATTAAGAATCTTATAGATTTTCTATGGCAATCTAAAAGACTGGGAAGGCTTCTGATCTAATTAAGACTAACTGGGAAACATGGACTATGATGGCCACCACCTTACAATATTCTGTACTAGCAAAAGAAATTTAAGAAAATGTTAGTTATGCTCGCTTCGGCAGCACATATACTAAAAATAAGAAAATGTTAGTTAAACATACCATCTCAACTACACACACATATAACAAAAGGTCACCTGATTTTTCAGTTACCACCCCCAAAAAGTTTTACAAACTTCACTCTGGTCATTTATTCCTATTTGAGGATTAATAATTACATTAGCTGAAAATAAGTCCACTAACAGATTTTGTGAAATAATTTTTTAAAAATTAAGAACTTTAACTCCTTTTCAAACTAAAACAAAGGTTGAAAAATATCCTGAAAAGTAAATCATGTAAATGAGAAAAGGTAAATGGTTTTGACACTTAAATTTCTTTCAACTCTATGTACACCTAGGATAAAAGTGAAGATATTCTAACAAAAATATAAACAGATAAGTTTATTAAAATATATATATATATGAAAAGATATAAAATAAAGACATTCTAACAACCCCATAAAATTTTTATAAGGTTTTCCCTAAGGTCTTTTATACCTTCGCCTACATTAATGTATTCCATCTCCATTTACCTGATCATTACCCTCCAGTTTGTTCAGCTGGAACCAACATACACTAATTACACAGACGTCACGAAGTCCTATTTGTCCTCAGTACCTCCCCAGACAGCAGGGAAATCATATCAAGGGTAGGCATGCTAAGTGATGATTCCCCCCACCTTACTGTCAATCATCCCAGAGTGCTCAGAGGAAACCCCACTCAACCTCATTACTGAATCCTAAGGGTAAGACTACAATACTCACCAGGAATCATACTTCAAACAGCAGGCTGCCTGGCCAAGATGTGAGTCACAATGACTACTTCCCTGATTTTAGGTTTTGGTGTTAATGCAATATATACCAAGTATTTCTCATTTCAATACAATGTTACTATACACAGACAAAGCAACAAAATATTGATAAGTTCAATTTAGGAGTCCAGGTAGGAAATATAGTCAAAGGTTGAAGTACAGAATCATTTAATCTCATTTAAAAAGAAAAAAATCAAAACCCTAACTTCAGAGGTTTAAAACAAATATAACAATATTTTGCTACTTCTTATGGAAAGGTTTACTAGTCCTTTTACTTGAAAACACACATACATACATAAAGTAAGTGATCATAAAAGTAAATAAAGTTATCTAACAAGCATTTTGAGAAGTACAAACACAACAATCTCTAAATTCTCATAATTATTTGTTCCCACTATTCACCAAACTAATGAAGACCTACCTACCCATTTAAGAAGTCCCAGTCACCAAAACCATCAAACATTTCTCATTCCTTATCATTTCTTAACTTCTCTGGGACTACCTAAAATCACAGTACATTAGTGGCATAAAACCCTACAATCCACCTGTCCTGCCTTCTAAGTCAATATAGTATTAATAAGGTCCTCTTAAATAAAATCTCCCACATCAGCCCTCTACCTAAAATCTAATCAATTTATTTCATAAATGTGTCTCATCTTGCTCCAAAATTTTATGTAGTGGTCCTAATAATTTTCACTTTATAAGGTATTACAATTTTTTTTTTTTTGGCCCTGTGTGGCACGCACGATCTTAGTTCCGTGACCAGGGATCGAACCCATGCTCCGTGCAGTAAAAGCGTGGAGTCTTAACCACTGGGTCACCAGGGAAGTCCCCAATATTTTTTTAACATCTGTTAGTACAGTTACCTCTTCAATTTTCCTCAAAATTGTCTAGGCCATTCTTGCATATTTACTCCTTTGTCAATCCCCACCACCACCACTGTTACATTATTACATTTATTAGGATTTACTACAAAAACATAGATCTAGAAATAACTAGCATTTACAATATTGTTTCCTTATATAAAAAGAAGTTCTCATATAAGTCGTATGAATTCATTTTAAATTCATATCATAAAGTGTTTTATCTTTGCCACTACTTCCAGGAGGTTAAATTTTTTTAAGTTGTATTTTCTACCTTGTTGATACTTAGGAAAGCTACAGATTTCTTTGTATTTATTTTTTAACTACCACAGAGACTCTTCTTACTGTTTCTAAAGAGTTGTTCAGTTGCCGGTATAACTAGAAACTCGATACAATTTTATTATTTCTGCCTTTCCTGTCCACCATTTTATAACTCTTGCCTAACTGCATTGCCGAGCACTTCTAGGATGCTATTAAATACTAGTGGTGACAGTAAATGTATGGGTCTTCATCCTGACTTCCATGAGAATGCTTCCTATGAGGTATGACCTCTTCATTCTGGGAGGGCAGTATTTATTTAATCCTGTTTTACTAAGGATTTTACAAGAAGACAGTGAATTTCTTTTACATGACATCTAGGCTTCCATCAAGATGATCATATAGTTTTCCTCCACTAACTTATTAGTATATTTAATTAAATTAATAGTGTCTAACATTAAACCATACTGAAATGTCATGAATACACTCTGCATGACTGCAGCACATTACTTAAATAAATTTTACTCTATTTTCTATTACTTAGGATTCTTCTATCAATATATAATTACAGTCATTGTAATTTTATTTTTTGCTTACTATCTTTGCCCAGATTTTGATTTCTGAATTACTATGCTGGTTTCATAAAAAGAAATGGAAATCTATTTTTCTTTCTCTAAGTCTAGAGCAATTTAAATAGTGTCAAAATTTCTTAAAAAAATTTCTTGCCTCCTGAAAATTTCAAAGAATCCTTGCAAGAATCTCTAGGCCTGGACACTCAAGAGTCCTTTAGTCAATTATTTCCTACCTTATTCAGGTGCTTTCATGCACAGAGTTGCAGGCCTATACACAATTATTTGTCACCAGTTTTGTAAACTAAGCAAAACAAAATAACTACCTAGCATTTTTTAAAGGCTTTTAAAACCAGGTTAAACCCCACTTTCAATAATGAATAGAACAACCAGAAGATCAGCCAGGAAACAGATGACTTAAATATCCCTATGAACCAACCAGTCCTAAAAGACATCTATAGAACACTCCACCCAGCAGCAGCAGAATACACATTCTTAAGTTCACATGGAACATTCTCCAGGACAGATCATATGCTAGTCCATAAAACAAACATCAAAAAATTTTAAAGGATAGAAACAGTAGAAAACACATTCTCTGACCAAAAAAGAAGGAAATTAGAAATCAGTAATAGAAATAAACTTGGGAAACTCATAAATATGTGGAATTAAACAACAAACTCCTAAATAACAAGTGGGTCAAAGAAATCAAAAGGGCAACTAGAAATTACTTTCGGAAATGAAAATGAAGATACAATATGTCAAAACATGGGATGCAGCTAAAACAATAGAGAAAAATGAACGGTTAAACACCTATATTAAAAAGACCTCAAAACAACCTAGTTTTTCTACTTTAAGAAACTATTTTTTAAAAGAGCAAACTAAACCCAAAGCGAGCAGAATGAAGGAAACAAAAACTAGTGTAAATAGAAATGACATAGAGAATTTAAAAAGAGAGAAATCAATGATACCAAAAGTCGGTTCTTTGAAAAGATCAATGAAACTGAAAACCGTTAGCTAAAATGACAAAGAAAACATGAAAAAACTCAAATAACTAAAACCAGGAATGAAAGAGACATTACTGCCAGCCTTATAGAAATAAAAATGATAAAAAAATACTATAAACAATAACTTAAGATGAAATGGACAAATTCCTAGAAAGACAAACTATAGACACTAACTCAGGAAGAAATAGAAAATCTCAATAAATCTACAAGAGACTGAATTAGTAATCAAACAACTACCGACAGAGAAAAGCTCAGACCCAGATGGCTTCACTGGTGAATTCCACCAAACATTTCAGGAATAATTAATACCAATTCTTCACAAACTCTTCCAAAACAACAGAAGATGAGAGAACACTTCCCATCTTATACTATGAGGCCAGTATCACTCTGATACCAAAAACAAAAACATCAAATGAAAAGAAATCTATAGACCAATATCTCTTATAAACATGGATGAAAAATTCTCTACAAAACACCAGCAAACTGAATCCAGCAATATACACAAAGGACTATACATCATGACCAAGTGTGATTTATCCCAGGAATGCAAGGCTAGTTTAACATCCAAAAATTAATTAATGTAATATACCATATCAATGGAATAAAGGATAAAAACCACATTATCATCTCAGTAGACACAGCAAAAGCATTTGTAAAAATCCAACACCCAGTCATGACAAAAACTCTCAACAAACTAGGAATAGCAGGGCACTTCCTCAACCTAATAATGGGAATTTATGAAAATCTCAGAGCCTAAATCAAACTTAGGTGTGGAATACTGAATGTTTTCCCCCGAAGATGAGGAACAAAACAGGATGTCTGCTCTCACCACTCCTTTTCAGTATCATTCTGGAAATTAAAGCAAGGGAAATCAGGCAAGACTATGAAATAAAAAGCATCCAGTTAGAAAAGAAAGAAGTAAACCTATCTCTCTTTACACATGACATGATCTTCTAGAGAGAATCCCAAGGAATCTATTATATTTTTAAAAACTATTAGAACTAATAAACAAGTTCAGCAAGGTTGCAGGACACAAAATCACTATTAAAAAATCAACTGGGGCTTCCCTGGTGGCGCAGTGACTGAGGGTCCGCCTGCCGATGTAGGGGACGCGGGTTCGCGCCCCGGTCTGGGAGGATCCCGCATGCCGCGGAGCGGCTGGGCCCATGGGCCATGGCTGCTGAACCTGCGCATCCGGAGCCTGTGCTCCGCCATGGGAGAGGCCACAGTAGTGAGAGGCCCCTGTACCGCAAAAAAAAAAAAAAATCAATTGTATTCCTGTACATCTGCAATCAACAATAAAAACTGAAATTAAAAAATTGCAATTCTAGGGAATTCCCTGGCAGTCCAGTGGTTAGGACGCCACTCTTCCACTGCAGGGGGCACGGGTTCAATCCCTGGTTAGGGAATGAAGATCCTGCAAGCTGCATGGTGAGGCCAAAAGAAAAAAAATGAGGATGAAATTGCAATTCTAACAGCCTCAGAAATAATATTAAAATACTTAGGAATAAATACAGCAAAGTAAGTGCAAAACTTATACTCTGAAAACTACAAAACACTGTTGAAAGAAATTAAAGCAACGTAGATAAGTGGAACAACATCAAATGGAATATCCATGCTCATGTATAGGAGGACTTAAAAATGTTGAGATAGGGCTTCCCTGGTGGCGCAGTGGTTGAGAGTCCACCTGCTGATGCGGAGGACACGGGTTCGTGCCCCAGTCTGGGAGGATCCCACATGCCACGGAGCGGCTGGGCTCGTGAGCCATGGCCGCTGAGCCTGCGCGTCCGGATCCTGTGCTCCGCAACGGGAGAGGCCACAACAGTGAGAGGCCCGCGTACCGCCAAAAAAAAAAAAAAAAAAAAAAAAATGTTGAGATAAAGATATTTCTCAAACTGATCTACAGATAAAACACAATGCCTATCACAATCCCAGCAGGATACAGTTTTCCACTAGGACCATTTTCCCCTCATAAACCATTCTCCACAAATCTTTTCAAAGAATAATAAGGGCCTGGAGAATGATACATAAAAGACAATTCATGACTTGATAAGAGGCTTAACCCCTATTTTGCTCTCTCTGGCCCTGACCATTTCCCACTGGAGTACTTTACATTGCTTGTTGACTCTGGCCTCATCCTCTGGATGCAGTTGCACTAATCTCATCAATACGTATGAACTGTTTTCCTGGGTAAAGCCTGACTCTGAGACTGCTCTGGGTCAGTCTTCTCAAAGAAAGCAAGAAAACTTCCTCAACAGAGAATAGGATATCATCCTATTTTAAGACAATCCAACAATAAGCGAACTAGACTGATAACTGCAAACCCTCCCTAGAAGCACCTAAAAATCCCAGATTAAATATAACAAACTTCTTTAAATGAACAGTTTGGCTTACAAGAACCATAAGCAATCCCTAGGGATCAAAAATGAAGAAGAGAAAAAAAAAAAACGAAGCAGCAGCTAAAAGCCAGACAGTATCCACTAGAGTCGATACCACTAATCTTGGAGAGTATAAGTGGGGATCTGAATAACCTAGAGAACTGAGTTTTAACTCTCAGAGAAAGGAACCAATTGTGAGCTGAAGATGTGAAGGAAAACTCCTACATAAGGCCATGTTGCTCAAAGGTTACATCCTCAGGACTTCCCTGGTGCTCCAGTGGCTAAGACTCCACGCTCCAGTGCAGGGGGCCCGGGTTCGACCCCTGGTTGGGGAGCTAGATCCCACATGGCACAACAAAGACTACATCCTCAGTGAAGGGGGGTGGGGTTTCAATAATCTACTAAGTAGGGAGAAGACATACTTATTATCAGCTGTGCTTCAAAGTAAAGGAAAAAGTCTCCTCGGGAAATTAGAAACCATGGGCCTATTTAACAGAGGGAGGGAGGGAGGGTGTGTGTGTGTCTGTGTGTGTCTGTGTGTGTCTGTGTCTGTGTGTCTGTGTCTGTGTGTGTGTGTGTGTGTGTGTGTGTAGTTTCATCTGGTTTTGCCCCATCCTCATAATTCAGCAACCTTCGCGCCAAGAAATTAATATAAAAATTAGTCAGTGATACACCGGACAACCCAAACCATGTGGAGTTCAACGATAAAGATACCAAATATGAGGTCACAAGACAAAATCTACACATGTGAGGAAACAATCCATTGTGAGGAAGAGTCAGAAATATAAATAGATACATAAGATGTTGAAGTAAAATAACAAAATGATAGAACTTTTAAAATAAGTATGCTATAAAAAAAAAAAGTATGCTATAAATAAGACAGGAAAGGACTCAAATACTTAAGAAAAAAGACAAAACAAAAATCAGGCAGGGAATTTCCTGGCAGTCCAGGGGTTAGTACTCCGCACTTTCACTGCCAAGGGCACGGGCTCAATCCCTGGTCCGGGAACTAAGATCCCGCAAGCCACATGGCGCAGCCAAAAATAAAATTAACTGTGCTTTAAAAAAAAAACCAGGCAGATTCAAAAAGGAGCAGTTAGACCCAACAGATTCCTCAAAAGACAGCAAAGATGACAAAAGCAACCAAAGTAATCACAGTGTCAGGCAATTTTCACTGGTGAATGCAAAAATGTTAGTAACATGAGAGGTTGTTGTGGGACAAAACCTGCACGTGGATTCAACGATTCACCCCCCCAAAATTAATTTTAAAAGAGGGGGAATGCACCATTTTAATGGAAGGGACCCATGGAAGAAAACTGCATAATGGTCTTTAAAAGCCAACTTTTTCCCATTCAACATTCACTGTTTGCAAGTTACTTGGCTTTCCTTCTTTGTGTGACTTACCACTTAATAGTTGTAATAACTGTTAGTCTTCTTCCCCTGATTAACTGCTTAAAAATTAGTTGTTTTTAACATAAAATTAATAGTTTTCACAATCAACTGTTGCAGTATTTTCCTACTATAATAGTATTTACATTTCAATTTATGAAATTAACACATGAAGCATGTAAGATTTTTTTACTCCAAGTAACAGTGAAAATGCTCACCTCTTGAAAATCAATATTGAAACATTTATAATACATCTGAATAGCATGCCTTGTTCATAATACCAATATTATACAGTTCATTAGATATGATGGTAACCTTTGTGATCACATGTTAAAGAAGCAAAATATGCTGTTAGAGGAATTCACCTTTTTGTCTTTCTTGAGGCTAAAACAGAAACCAAATAGCAAATCTGGCCCTATTTCTAAGGCTTAAATCAAACTTTGAACATTCTAACCATCATTATTATCCTGCTTTTACTTATAGTATCTTTCTAGAAACCGACTTACAGGAGGTCATATGAAGAGGAAGTTTTGACCGAGCATGCACTGCTTGCTTCCCACCGTGGGGCCTGGCAAATCTTATTTTAAACTATATATCATAATCTCTGGTTAAAAAAAAAAAAAAAGTGGCTAAAAATATTTAAAATATAAAAACTACCACCTCTGCTTCAGGAAGGATAAATGACAAAGACTTAAAACTCAAACCAACTCTTTTGAAACCAGTTTTGCCAAAGTCTGGAAAGTGACTGTCCACAAAGCTAGAAATGTAACAGTGAGAAAAGTTAGTCATGCTCTTTGGAGCAACAGCTTACAGAAGTAGATTATTCTGTAATACCACATTGAAATATAAACAAATAGGAAAAAGCTGAAATATAAATAATCTTGGCTATATGCCGACAGTCACCTCTATGAGAACACAGCATAGAGAATTAACTATATACTGTGATATGAAAAAAAAAATTACAAGTGAAAGTTTGTTGTTAGGCTTGAAATAAAAACAGTGATTGTCCACAATTCAAACATTTTTCTCTCAATTTACCCATGAATGAAAACACAGCCTGAGCTAATACACTGAAAAATAAACACAAGATGAGAAGAATGAATTTTAAATCTACTACTGGCTTGACAGTAACACAAACTTTTTTCTGAAGTAGCTTTACTATTGGTAAATGCCTTAGTTTACCAATCAAGAATGACATTAAAGCAACAGTTTTCTCATTATTTCATGAATATTTTGTGAGGAATATAAACTACTGAAACTATCACAGTTAAAACAGATTATTAGTAAAGAAGCCAGAAACCAATATTCAAAAAAAATCAAACAGTATATACGCAAAACAAGTTTTTTTAACTGCTTAATTACTTTTAAAGTAAAGGATAAATATTTTAAATGTACCAGCCAAATAAACTAAATAATATACTTAACCTTTATTCTGGGGAAATTAGAGTAGCTTGCAATCATTTCCATTTTGCTTTTTAAAAAAGGAAGAGAGTCACAATAAGACAACAGGAACAACATACTTCTAGATAAAATTTTAAAATCACAAAGACTGAAAATTCTTTGCATTAAATTACTATACGATAAAAGCTGACATTACCAATAGGTCCTGTTATCAGAAGTTGTGTGAAAGAATGAAAAACAGTAACTTATATCAAAGTACAACTACTTACATTTCATGTCATACAGTTCCAATAATTCATACACTTTTCCCATGGGATTTTTTTCTACTCATTCACAGTTTATTACTGCTAAAAATGCCTGTTTTGATAAAAATCCCCAATAAAATTATATATCAGTCACTGCTTTACGCTATACCTTCTTTTGTTCATGTCCAATTAGCATTAGCCTATCTTTGATTTATCAAACTTTCAGCTGCACATGGTAAAGCATTTAGGAAGGTTAAACAATTACAGCATCCCGAGTGACAGTGGAGTTATCCTGTGCGGAAATGTGCTCCCATAAGGCAGCACTGTATAAACATTTCATTAGGGCTTCCTTGGTGGCACAGTGGTTAAGAATCCACCTGCCGATGCAGGGGACCGGGTTCGAGCCCTGGTCAGGGAAGATCCCACATGCCACGGAGCAACTAAGCCCGTGCGCCACAACTACTCAGCCTGCGCTCTAGAGCCCACGAGCCACAACTAATGAAGCCTGCACACTTAGAGCCCATGCTCCGCAACAAGAGAAGCCACCGCAATGAGAAGCCCGCGCACCGCAACAGAGCAGCCCCCGCTCGCTCCAACTAGAGAAAGCCCGCACTCAGTAACAAAGACACAAATCAGCCAAAAATAAATAAAAGAAAATAAATTTTAAAAAAAAAAACACATTTCATTAATCTTTGAATCTAACTATCTCATGCTTTGCTTAAATGTACTTGGTGACCAGAATCAGTTTACCAAATTTTTATTCTATTCTAGGCTTTTAAAGCCTTGAAAATAAGAGTTAAGACACATACTGGAGACATTATGATGCTCCCATTTTGCTTAATACAAGAGTAATAAAACAGGTATTTTTTTTAATTGTGTACCTTTTCAGGCCAACAAAAAAAACCTACATCTTTCACTTTTTTTCTATTTGATCCAAAATAAGGTCCCGATTCAAACAAAGCAAATATACTTACAGAACTAGCATCAACATCACTGTGGATGGCAACCGTCTTAATGCCCATCTTCTTGCAAGTTTTAATAACCTATATTAAAGTACATTAATGTTATCTATTAATAGTAATTCATATTTAAAGGGATTTAATAATAATAAAATTCACAGAGTAAAATGGAAAATAAGATTAAAATTCCACTCACCCTACATGCAATTTCTCCTCTATTAGCAACAAGAATTTTATCAAAAGTCTAAAAAGAGAAAAAACACGTAAGAAATTGTTACTCTTGCTTTGGGACCAGAAAACACCAAGCTTTTCCACAATTACCATTGGGCATGATCCTAATAAACATTACTTCCTACAGTAGTATTAAATACTATACATATGCTCATTTACAACCAGGCTGCTACTAAACTCACCTGGTAGTATCTGGCGTTATAATTATCCTCTTAAAGCATCAATTGACTAGGTTAGATAATTCATAAGGGGACTAAATTCTCTTGCCAAAAGATAATCTTCAAATGATATTTCAGAATACTAAGAAACTTTAGAAGAAATTGCTTGAGAATTTACTTGATTATTTTCTAAATTCAGGGAAATTCTAAGTGTTATGTTTATCAAAGGGAAGTCTGATATAATTTATATTCTATCTCTTTGGGATTGGGCCACAGCATTAAATGATACTTTTGATAAATGAGAACAGATACTATTTATGCTTATTTTCAAAGATTCCCAGACAAAGCAGGTTATGCTATTTGAGTACAATGTTAAATTTGAATAACCACCAAATTTTTAAACAGCTGAGGCCATATAATAGAAAAAGAAGTTCCATTCTGTGTGGGGCTAGAGACCTAATTTCTAAGCCCAGCTTTGCCATTAATGATCTATTTGACTCTAAGTAAATCAATCTCTGTAAATTGAAATCTCTTGACTTCCACATATATAAATTGATAACATTCTAATGGGAAACTATTTAACAAGGTTCTCTCCCTACTCTAAAAGTGTACAGGCTAATCCTTTTAAAGAAATGCACACAAACAATTATAAGTAATTTGGATGCAACACATTTTAGTACACAACGACTGCTAGGTTAGTGAATTGTTACACGTTAAATGGAACTATTTTTTTAAGTTTTAGTTATATTTCTAAAAGAAAAGTTATATATAATCTTAATAGTACTCATATATTGGGCTTCCCTGGTGGCGCAGTGGTTGAGAGTCCGCCTGCTGATGCAGGGGACACGGGTTCGTGCCCCGGTCTGGGAAGATCCCACATGCCGCAGAGCCGCTGGGCCCTGTGAGCCATGGCCGCTGAGCCTGCGCGACCGGAGCCTGTGCTCCACAGCGGGAGGGGCCGCAACGGTGAGAGGCCCGCGTACCGCAAAAAAAAAAAGTACTCGTATAACTTAAAGCTATATTTTAACCCAACAGGTAATCACAGAATCTCAGAACTGGAATAGGCCTTTAAAGTCTTGATTTAACCTTTATATCACACATGGCTTATTCCACCAAACTGAGACAAGCCTCGACCTTAAAACTGGTAAATTCCTAATTTGATAGAATCCTAAGTCATTCAGAGCCCTGAGCAGATGGGCCCTTAAAATATCCTAATCTCACCTCAGGCGTGAGGCTATAAAATCATCTGCCTTTCTATTCTCATCTGCTCATGGTAAATTCCTGTTAAACAATAAGCATATTCTAAGAAAAAAAATGTTCATACTTCCTTGAACTGCATTTTAAAATGTGAATTTTTATTAAGTATTAAACAGACTACATCTGATAAAAGCAGCACAAACACTGGAAGTTACACATTAAGCAACTGGTGCAGCAAATATAACAAATTATTGACATCATAATATTACACGGAGTACAAATTCCACCCTAATCCCTATCCAAGAAGCAGAATAATGGTTAAGAGCCAGTCTGGAGCCAAACTGTCCAGGCTGGAATCCCAACACTACCACATGTTCTTCTGTGGACAAGTCCTCCTCCTGAACCCTCATTTCCTGGTATGTAAAATGAGAGTAAGAATAGCACCTGCCACAAGAGGCTGCGGGAATATTAACACCCTTAAAGGGTTTAGAGTAGTGCCTAGCACATAATATATACTCAGTAGGTGTTAGCTAGAGTATTGTTATTCACTCCTTTGGGCCACAAACCAGATTACAAACCCAGGAGTGTGATTCCAACAGGGATAAATCTGTACCAAAATGATCACTGCACCTCACACATTTCTATTCATCTCTGTTCAGGGCTTGTGATAGTTAGTTTTATGTGCAACTTGATTCGTCCACAGGGTGTTCAGATTAAACGTTTTTTCTGCGGTGTCTGTGGGCGTGTTTCTAGATGAAACTAACATTGAATCAGTGGACTCAGTAAAGCAGACAGCCCTCCCCAGTGTGGGTGGGTATCATCCACTCTACTGAGGGCCTGACAGACTAAAAAGTGGAGGAAGGGACGATTAGTTCTGCCTGCCGGATTGAGCTGGAACACTGGTCTTCTCCTAGCCTTGGACTGGGACATACACCATCAGCCCCCCTGGTTCCCAGACCTTTGAACCTGGACTAGAATTTCAGTACCAGCTTTCCTGGGTCTCCAGCTTGCCACAGCAGATTGTGGTGGGACTTCTCAGCCTCCATAATTATGTGAGCCAGTAAAAAAAATCTCCCTATGTCTCCTACTGGTTCTGTTTCTCTGAAGAACCCTGACTAATATAGGACTATTAATGGATTACCAATTAGTACACAAGCTCAATAAAGCTAATATCAATTAATCTTCCATACCTAAGATTTTCTTTTAACTAAATAACAGATGAATATGGTTCAGAATTTAGAAGGTACACAAGGGGACACACTGTAGGGACACCTAGGCCCTTGCCCCAAAGGCAACTACTACTAGTTTCCTGAATATTCTTCCAGGTAGGCTATGCATATAAAAGAATGTATATACAAATAATTTTTTTAATTAGCCTTTTTTTTTTTATTTTTTTGGCTGCGCCATGTTTCATGCGGGATCTTAGTTCCCAGAACTAGGGATCAAACCCGCGCCTCCTGCAGTGGAAGCGTGGAGTCTTAACCACTGGACCACCAGGGAAGTCCCCATACAAGTAAATTTAAACCAACTTTTTGCGGGGGAGAGCCGCACCATGTGGCTTGTGAGATCTTAGTTCCCAGACCAGGGACTGAACCTGGGCCGCTGGCAATAAGAGCACAGAGTTTTAACCACTGGACCGCCAGGGAATTCCCTAAACCAATCTCTCCCTCTACATCAACAATTACAGGTGAACATCAAGTGCATTCGATCAAGTGCATTCGATAACTACAATATGGCACAATCACAACAAAATGTGTTAAGCGCTACAACACAGCTGTGTTAAGTGCAGCGAAGGGAGAGAGTGAACAGCATGCGTTAAGGCAGTGACATTGAAAGCAGACGGTAGCACTGAAAAACTACAAGTAATTTTTAAGACAGCTCAAGCACAAAACAAGTATGTGGGCACTGTGGCAAATAAAGCTGGGGTAAAAAGGCTGGATTAAGAAAGGACCTTCTTTCATTTCATTTCATCTCATTCATATCATTTAAAGACCTGGGACTTTATCCTGTATCTGGAGAGCCGTATACAAGACACTCCGAAGATACTCTAAGAGGAAAATCAAAAACAACAACTTTAAGCCAGGAACCTGAATCCTTGAAGCCAGGGGGCTTTCAGGTACCATGGGAGATAAAGAACTTTTGCAGAAACTGTTTGCTTTTTTAATTTTTTATTTTTACACAATTTTTAAAGGTTACTTTCCATTTACAGTTGTTACAAAATATTGGCTATATTCCCTGTGTTGTACAATACATCCTTAAGCCTGTTGGGTACTGAGGTAAACTACTGGGTACTGAGGTACCCAATGGTCTGTACCTCCCACTGCTGCACCCCTATGTTGCCCCCAGCACAGGTACCACTACTTTGTTCTCTGTATCTGTGAGTCTGCTTCTTTTACATTATATTCACTAGTTTGTTGTATCTTTTAGATTCCACATATAAGTGATATCATATAGTATTTGTCTTTCTCTGTCTGACATTTCACTCAGCAAAATGCCCTCCAAGTCCATCCATGTTGCTGCAAATGGTCAATTTTCATTCCTTTTTATGGCTGAGTAGTATTCCATTGTGTACATATACCACATCTTCTTTATCCATTCATCTGGTGATGGACACTTAGGTTATTTCCATGTCTTGACAACTGTAAATAATGCTGCTATGAACACTGGGGTGTGTAGCAACTGTTTTATACCTTTGCTATTGCTGTCATGGGGTAAAAAACACACTGGAAGTTTCATGAGAATTTTTTTAAGTTATTTTCTTTTAATCTGTTCTCTCTCTACCCCTCCTTCCTTTTTTCCCTTCCCTATGTTTAGATCATAGCTGGCATCTAAAACCAGCAAGGACACTTCTCTCCATTCAGGGACCAAGAGAAAGGCTGAGCTGGCCTGTTCCACTGGGTATTTGGAGGAATGGCGGCAGAACTCTAGATCCCGAGTCACTCACCAAGCACTTCCGAGAAGGAGTACAGCACAGTGGGTAAACCCACCAGCTCAGGAGAAAGACAGTCTTGCGTTTACACCCAGCTTACACTTACTATTGTGGGTTTTAAGCTTCCGTTTCCAAATGTACAAAACTGAATGAACAAAACAGTTAAGGATAATATTAAGCAGCTGACATTACCTATATGCCAGGTACTGTGGAAAATCCCTTCTGCGTACTACCTCATTTAATCCTCGTAAGAGTCCTATGAGGTCAGTTTTGATAAAATCCCAATTTTAAAATGAGAAAATTGAGGTCTGATGAAGCATAATCACTTGCCTAAGTCACCGGCAAAGTTAACTAGCAGTAAAGCCAGAGTTCACACCTCGGTATTTGTGTCAAAACACACCATGATATGACATAACCAGAGTATAATGGTGCAAGTTTTAAACACTGTATTATCAATGCCAGGACTTCCCTGGGATCCAGTGGTTAAGACTCCGTGCTTCCAATGCAGGGGGCACAGGTTCGATCCCTGGTAGGGGAACTAAGATCCCTCATGCCTTGTGGCATGGCCAAAACATAAAAAATAATAAAATAAAATAAAATACATTAAAGTTAATTTCACCTGTTTTGTTTTTTTGTGTTTTTTTTTTTGCGGTACACGGGCCTCTCACTGTTGCGGCCTCTCCCGTTGCGGAGCACAGGCTCCGGATGTGCAGGCTCAGCGGCCATGGCTCACGGGCCCAGCTGCTCCGCAGCATGTGGGATCTTCCCAGACCGGGGCACGAACCCGTGTCCCCTGCATCGGCAGGCACACTCTCAACCATTGCGCCACCAGAGAAGCCCTCACCTGTTTCTTTTTAATGTGGCTATTAGAAAACATAAAATTACATATGCCCTACAATTGTGTCCACAATATATTTCTTTTGAACTGCAGTGATATACACCCTTTTTTTCCCCGAGCCTCCAGATTCTTTTGAGTAGTTTTGCATATGTCAACCGACAAGTTAGAAGACTATTTCATTCTCAGATGATCATTCATATTAGTTCTACTTTAATGACATTTAACTTGAACCATCTCATCTTAACCAAAACTCTTCTTCTGCCTTCTTTGATGCCTTTATTGTCGTCACCAAATCATGTTTTACCTCCAATCACCACTTCTAGTTCCTTTATCTCTCCACTTACAAGCCTCAAACATTATCATGTATCAAGATTTTAACTGGAATTTCCCTGTCCCAAAATTTACAATACCCATAATTGCCGTCATTCAAAATGAATCTTACAAATATTAAGTAAATGAAAAAAAACCCAATAGTTTAATCAAAATCTCTCAACTGCCTAGTCTAAGAAAGAATGTTGTATTAGTGATCCTGCTGAAAACAAGGGAAACACATTGTAAATTTATTCGATTTGTGGTATAGGTAAAAATACAAAATTTAAAGACTCAGGTTGTGGCCCACAATGAAAAAAGGAACAAAGATTGAGCACTTATAAAACCTATGATGTAGAGCAATAAATAATTACACAGCATCAATAAAATTTAATCTGCCCAGTGAACATAACATGGAGACAACAAAGTAAAACCATTATAACTTAACCGTTAAAAGTATTTTTTAAATACTTACTTTTTCATTAGAATCATATGCCGCTGAACAGAGACTACGAGACACCACTAAATGCTGTCTTGAATAATGTGGAACATGCTATCAAAAGAAAAAAAAGAAAGTGAAATAAACTACAGATACTTGAATGAACTTTATTTTTCAAGTTCATTCATTTTCAAGTTTATTTTCAAGTAAATATTTTTCAGGGTAATTCTTCCAGTATGCTTCTAGCTACAGTGTTTCATCAATCAATATATGTAGTTCTAAGCAACATACCATAACTATAGAAGGTAAATCATAACTAGACACATCCCCTTGGCACACATGAGGAAACCAAAGGCATCAAAACAATCTCCAGAAAAGTAGAATAAGAGCCAATGGGTCAAGTAAAATTAGAAGAAAGGTCTTTCTGATCATGCAGACTGATATGGCAGGATCAGAATGTCACATACCATGCAGAACTTTATACAACATAAAACAAGTGACTTGGCATTCAAAGAGCTTCAATTTTAACAGCGGCCAGAAAAATAACAAAATATTATTTTTTATTTGCTAATGTCTTAAACATGATTTCTTATTTTACTTATTCTGGTATAAACGTGGTTTGGCAAATAAAAATGAAAAGGTAATACTAATAATCAAGTTCACTTCTAATTCATTACCATAAATGTTTGTGGAAAAAGTATGTCTTGGGGGCTTCCCTGGTGGCGCAGTGGTTGAGAGTCCGCCTGCCAACGCAGGGGACATGGGTTCATGCCCCAGTCCGGGAAGATCCCACATGCCGTGGAGCGGCTGGGCCCGTGAGCCATTGCTGCTGACCCTGTGCGTCCGGAGCCTGTGCGTCCAGAGCCTGTGCTCCACAACGGGAGAGGCCACAACAGTGAGAGGCCCGCGTACCGCAAAAAAAAAAAAAAAAAAAAAAAGTATATCTTAAGCCTTTAAAACATTAAGAATAATCAGTAATAAAGGTTATAGCCAAAGTTTAAGAAAATAATTTAGCCAGTAGTCACTGATGAAGGTAGACCAAGAAAAAAAAAGGCGGTGGGGGACTTCCTTGGTGGTCCAGTGGTTAAGAATCTACCTGTCAATGCAGGGGACACAGGTTCGATCCCTGGTCCAGGAAGATCCCAAGTGCTGAGGGGCAACTAAGCCCGTGCGCCACAACTACTGAGCCTGTGCTCTAGAGCCCGTGAGCCGCAACTACTGAGCCCATGTGCTGCGACTACTGAAACCGCACGCCTAGAGCCCATGCTCCGCACAAAGAGAAGCCACCGCAATGAGAAGCCCACACATCTCAAGGAAGAGTAGCCCCTGCTCGCTGCAACTAAAGACCCCGTGAGCAGCAACCAAGATCCAGCGCAGCCAAAAAAAAGGGGGGGGGGGGGGGTGGACAGGGGCAAAAGGCAACAGGTACTACGTCGGAGAATTTTCTAATATCATAACTCAAATACGAAGCAAAAAATTTTTATTACATTTTAAAATGAAAAAGATGTATACAGTTATTTTTTTAGAAATATATAGCCCCAAATTACAAAATGTAATCTTTATGCAAAAGTGAATGTAGTAGATAAGAAAGATACACTTTACAAAACAAAACCTACATTACCAAGTAAAAAGGACTGATGATGAACAATGAACTGAGAATGGGAAGAAAATTGACTTTATTACTGTGTCTCTTTCACAGCAACAAAACTCACTCTCATAGTCATGCAAGCATCCCTGTGAGTTCAAGAGTATTAGTCCCAATTTTTAAAATGAGAAAACTGAGTCTCAAGAATTTTAAATTTTCAAGTCACAAGGGCTAGGCTGCAAGAGTAACAAGATTTAAGCACAGATCTATTAAAAGCATTCTGAAGTTTTTTATCTTGAGATAATACAAATAGTGGCACTTCCCACGTTAACAATAACATCTATGCAAAGATATGATTTGGGGTAAAAAACAATCTACCAAGGGGGTCTCACCACTCCTATGTGTTCAAATAAAAATTCAGTCTTCCACTGCCCTCAGCAGAATAGCTATAATCTGTGAACTTTACTCTTATATCAAACTTAATAGGATAAAGATAATACTCCCTCCCCTAAAAATCATATCTTGTGTTTACAGCCTCAGCCAATGCAGAAAGCAAACTCTAAATATAAAGAAAAGCAAAACCTACCTGGGAATTTCTCACATTTATTCCGCTGCAAGGTAGCGCTAGGCTATTTACACAAGAAAGTGAATAGCATACCAGCTTCCTATCAATTTTATAAAATGAAACAAAACAGTTTACAGTTTTACAAATTTTTCCTAGTATCATAAGGCACACAATGTTCTGTTGTAGGAACACGTCAACATATCCTTTTACAAAAGGCAAAATCATACATGTGTCTTTAGTCACTAACAAATAAAGGGCGTAACTGATTCCTGATGGCAAAAACCAAATGTGAGTCTTCCAGAGACAAAACACAATCTGGGGTAGACATTTTAGGTATTCTAATTAGCTTTGGAGAGAGAGAATAAACAGCGATGTTTATGTCTGGGGAAGGGAACACGTCCCAGAATACCGCCTGGGAAAGAACTCTGGGAGAAGAAACCAAGGAACCTGAGTTCTAACCCTAGCTCAGCTGACACTATTTCTAGGACTTGAGCAAACCACTTTAACTCCTCTACCCTCTACTGAGAAATGAAAGCTCA
The DNA here is from genome assembly GCF_003676395.1 of Aethalodelphis obliquidens. NCBI lineage: Eukaryota > Metazoa > Chordata > Mammalia > Artiodactyla > Delphinidae > Aethalodelphis > Aethalodelphis obliquidens. Next base: position 10,514,817 of record NW_020837959.1, read on the forward strand.
GATGAGTTTTCTCTAAGGTCCCTACTAACCTACACCACTAATATTCAAAAATCAAGAGCTTAGTACAGGGATTCTAACATGTGCAAGCATCGGACAATTATGAAGAATATGCAGTTAATCCAAACTGAACATGTGGGCCAAGAGGATGGTGACACGGATCTCACTGCTGAACTGCTCCGAGAGCAACAAACGCTGAGCTATTCGGTGGAAATAGAGCTAATTTCAGAGAACTGAATAAATATGAATTAAGTTTCTAGAATACCTTTGGGAATAAAAACCTCAGGACTCTATCTCATCAGATGGTCTCATGAAAAATGGACTAAGCTAAACTTGGTCCCAACAGAACAGTTTCTAACCTAGAACAATTCAAGCTCTGAGAAATGTTTGGGTCAGCTGACTCAATGTAACACACATTTACTTTCAGGAAACTACCAATAACACAAAACTCAAAAATGTCTATACCACACAGTTCTTAAAACTAAATCAACTCTTACAAATTATACCTGACCAAAATGTAGGAGAAGAACTAGCACTACCTAACTGATCAAATTGGGGTTTTTAAAATCTTTTTATTACTATTTTTAAATAGTTGGTTCTGAAGATCTAACAGATATTTTACCACCATTACCAAAAAAAGAAAGCATACAGCTTGTACACATGTGAATTTGTGATAATGTGGCCCCAAAATTAAAAAAACATAGATGCCCCTAGTGAGCCAAGAAACTAGAAGTAGAAACGGTACAAGCAATCAGAACAAACTACTGAGGAAAAACAAGAGTTTGGGCCATTCCCACAGCAAGTCCAAACTGGTTTGCAGTCAGCCCCACAACGGCTCTCTTGTGTTCCTGTTTACTCCTGGCAGACCTTCATGGAAGTTCAAAGTTATAAAGAACACAAGTCAAAAATCAGATAATTTTGTAGAGCTACAACATAATTTTTTTTTTTTAATACAAGGGACAAGTTAGTAGAACTCTGCTAATTTGGACCTCTACATAGCATTTTTAATGTTATTTTTCTTAAGCATATAAAAAAATGGCTACAAGCTCAGTCCAAAATTCTTTCAAGATACTTCCTAGAACAAGTGTGTTCAAAGGAGAAACTTTAATCAACTCTATTTATAAAGACTATTTAGCCTATGACAGCCAAAAGGAGAAAGGTCAGTGTATGCAAAATGACTTCCCAATAATGTACTGCATTGGTTCTCTTCTGCAAGAATAAAGATTTCCAATATTTTCCACACTTAGAAAAGAAATGCCAGCTAACAATGTGGCACGTGGGAAGTAGCACAACCTTCAGAGCCACAAGACCTGGATCAACTCTTAGCTCCACTGCTTCATAGGTATGAAACATTGAGCAAATAATTTCTCTGGACTCCAGCTTCCATCTATAAAATGTACTAGATGACACCTCCCTTGCTTTCCTACAGGGCTGTTGAAAAAAAAAAAAAATCAAGCCTTTATAAATGGTAAAGCACCAAGAAAATGGAAGCTATTACACAAAAACTAAATCCAATTATGCAGTTGTAGCTTTCTTTCTTAAAATTATACCAGGCCAGGGATTCCCTGGTGGCACAGCAGTTAAGAATCCGCCTGCCAATGCAGGGGACACGGGTTCGAGCCCTGGTCCAGGAGGATCCCACATGCCGTGAAGCAACTAAGCCCGTGCACCACAACTACTGAGCCTGTGCTCTAGAGCCCACGAGCCACAACTACTGAAGCCCACGCGCCTAGAGCCAACGTGAAGCCCACACACTGCAACGAAGAGTAGCCCCCGCTCACCGCAACTAGAGAAAGCCTGCGGGCAGCAATGAAGACCCGCCGCAACTACAGAAAGCCCGCAGGGAGCAATGAAGACCCAACGCAGCCATAAAAAAACAAACAAACAAATAAATGAATAAATAAAACCAGGCCATTTCGGAGTTCCCATAAAAGTAATAATATAAGAGCTGTGATCTAGACTCAGATTCAGACCCCGGTTCAAATGCTGGCTCTGACATTTCTTAAACATAATTTTCCTCACATATAAACTGGGCATAAAAACTACTTATCTAGGACATAAGGCTGCCATGAGGATTAAATGAGAATGTGTAAAATGCCTAGCACAGTTTTGCATATGTTGAAGTAAGCATACAATAACTGTTAACCAAAAAAAGGGGTACAGCTTGTACACAAACTGTTCACATGCCTTCCGGCCATTGCCAACAAGGACTGCCCTTTTCTAACTAGGAGATCACCTACTTTCACATTCTAGATGTGGCCTCAGGTGGCAGCCCAAACTGGTAAATCCACTAGACTCATGTTTAAAGAAGAACTTAAACACTAATCCTGCCAAACCAAAAGTATTCCTCTTAACATAACCACAGCGGCATTCAGGTGTATAATACTAAAACAATTCTGTTGACAGGTTAATTCATTATCAGGATGCATGCTATTGGGGTTGGCCAAAAAGTTCATTCGGGTTTTACTATAAGATGTTATGGAAAACCCCGAACAAACTTATTGGCCAACCAATGCTTCAAAGAAACCATCCTCAAAATTGTGGATTAATGGAGTCATAACATGCTCTTACCAAGTAAAAGTAAATATTTGATAGTGCTTCATCTTCAAAACTTCCAGGCGAAGGTCCGCTCTTTCACATTTCACGACACAGAGCTGGGACGCACCAGCCAAATATTTCTTCCAGCATTTTAACAGAACCACAGTGACCAGAAAAAAAACCCTTTAAAAACACTGCCGGAAGTCAGGCTTTTTCACTTAAGCACAGCTTTTCCTTCACAGACACTGACTATTTAGCCTTCAGGACCTCACTTGCCATCCCAATCTTCAACTGTCTGCCAAGACCTTCTGTTACAAGCTAAGCTGAATACGTAACATTTGAGAGAGATGATCAAATCTCAAGATTCATGTCAATTACTTCTCAATAAAACTGGGGGAATAAAACTCAAGATTCTCCAGCTCTGCCTCCATAGTAAAAGCTGGAACACCAGAGAACTATATACATCAACTTTAAAACTTCCTCATTCCACTACAGCTCCCCAACCAGGCCATTCCTCCCACCCCACCTGTAGCAGATGTTGGTGTACATCCAGAACCTGTTCACCAGGTGGTGAAGGCCCCCAGTTGGTGTACTCTGGGTGTACTCTGTACATGTATCCTACTCATGGCTCACACCTGCTCCCTAGTTTGCCCCATGTGCCTCAACTAGACAGGAGTTCTCCATCAAGCCTGGGAGCTACATCCCTCCCAGCCCACAGCCAATGACTGACTCACACAGGGTTCAAAAGGCTGCCCCCGCCCCTCATCTCAAGGTGGGTCCAATTTAGTATTGCAATCTGTGCTTTAGGGCTGGCTGTCCAATATGGCAGCCACTAGCCACAGGCAGCTTCTGAGCACTTGAAATATGCCAGTCCAAATTCCAATGTGCTCCAAGTGTATAATACACACCAGATTTGAAGACTTAATACCAAAAACAAACAACAAAAAAAACCTTGTTAATTTTTTACATTAACATATTGAAATATTTTAAATATACTGGGTTAAAGTACATTAATATTTAACCTTTTAAAACAATTTTCAATGTAAGTGCTAGAAAATATTAAATTACATTTGCAGCTCACATTTTATGTTTATTGCACAGGGCTGAACTAGAACAGTGCTTCTCAAACTTAACTGTGCATCAGTATCACCTGGAGAAGGGCTTGTTAAAACAGATGGCTGGGCTCTAACGCCAGATTTTCAAACTTGGCAGGTCTAGGGTAGAGCTAGAAGATGTGCATTCCTAGCAAGTACCCAGGTAATGCTGCTGTTGCCGCTGTCGCCGCTGGCTGGAGTCCCCTGCTTTGAGAACCACTGCTCCAGGGCTCCCCTGTGGGATGAAACTGAATCTAGTTTCCATCTGGATCCCCTTCCTTGCTTAGATTTTTTTCCCCTGCTCTAGCTTGTTTTCTTCATTCTTCTCAACTACTACCACCTGCACAAAATCTCTCTTCAGGCTCTGCTTCTAGGAAACCTAACCATCCCACTGCCATAGAACTGTTCTTACACACTATAACTTTCACAAAGTGCCAGATTAATAGCAACCAATGAGATGTAAACTATCACTGCATCTTTTGTAAAACAGTAACAAAAGAGAAAAACTAAGACTCGGTGCAGCCAAATAAATAAATAAATATTTTTTTGAAAAAGAAAGAAAACAGAAGTAGACAAGATGCAGGCTCTGCCAACACATTAAAAGGAAGAAACTGGGTAAGAAAAATCAGTTTATATGTTGTACAATAAGTGTACAGCAGTAAACAGAGTAACAACTTCCTTCTCTCTCAACCTCTCCACACTAAAATATGTCAGTGTAATAATTCCTCCCAACTCCAACATGAATGGTTTCCCATAAAACCAAGCACGGCCTACAGCAAGGCCCAGCATGGTCTGACTCCTACCTACCTCCCCAGTACCATCTAATCTCAATACCAGAGCCTCAGTAGCCTTTTCTCAGTTCTCCTACCTTGTCATGCTCTCTGGCCCAGGACTTTTGTACGTGCTGCTCTCTCACATATAACGTTCACCTCTTTCTTCTCTCTTTGCCTAGAAAAAAGTCACTTTGTCCTTCAAAACTTGTTTCAACTTTCACTTCCAAAGGAAAACTCCCTTACCTTAGGCATGGTTTGAGCAAGTCACATAAAACTGTGCCTCAATTTCTCCATCTGTAAATGGGGATTATATGGCTGTTGTGAGGATTGGATAAATTAATTCAAGTAGAGCACCAGAACAGTATCTAGGACACAAAGCTCAAAATCTAGACTTGGTCAAATCCCTCCATTTTATTTTCTTCTATACAGCACTAGGACCTCTCCCCTAATAGCATTTCACACTTGTCTGTCTCCTTAACAGACTAAAATTTCTAAAAGAGAAATTATATTCATTTCATAGAGATGGAACACAGGAAGTAGAGAAAGACTTGCTGAAAAAAACAGCTGAAAGGAAGAAGCGGAGGCCCAAAGAGATGACTTATTTAATATACCAAACTTCATCTGTGTGACTCCAAAGCCCATGCCTTCCCACCACACCATGCTGCCTCCTACACATCAATAAACGCATTCAGAGTTTTGCAACTGCAAGTGATGTGGCCAAAAAAGATTAAAAGATGAAAGAACACTAAAGATTAAGAAACAATAAATTGTGTGCCCACACAAACTTTGGGTTTTTTGAGAGTGGGCATTCTAAAGCTGACACTAAGCTAATGCACCTGCAGACTTACTTTCACTTCCATGTTCAGCTGTAGCTGAACATTTCTCACCTGGGACTAAGCTCCCTCCTCTTTAAAAGAGTAGGATGCACCAAATCATCTCTAACGTGTCTTCCAATTCTAAAAGTTAAATGACAATAAATCAAGTTACGTGCCTGTTTTTTTAAAAGGAAGATAACAGGTGGTTTTCAGAGAAACCTTTATTTTAAATAATTTGTTCAAGTGACTTAAACTGTTAATAAAGTAAGTTAGATAGTCTTCGTTTAGAACTTACAAGAGACTCCATGTTGAAGACAAAAAGTGTTAAGAGCCACACACAAACACTCCAACGTATAAGTCAAGGCTACCACCATGAAAACCCTAGAACATACAGTGCAGAGATGTGTTTAGAAGAGCACAAACATCAGGCTAACCACTACAGAGAAGAGAAATACTCACAAGATGCATATACAGTATATAATGATATAATACAATTAAAATAGGCTCTCAACTCAAGCAAAGGTAGTAGCAATCCTGACATCTTATGATACTTTAAAAGGTGAGACAAACTCAAAACCCTAACTCTACTTGAACAGCAATTTAGTGTCCCTTCAAAGCAGGAAGGAGGCAAAAGAAAATGGAAACGATAAGGACCCTTAAAAATACACCTGGAAAGCTCACGACAAGCCAAAACCTCATGGCCGAAGAGCGGGAGCACGGGAAATGCACGTACATTACAGCCAGGTGGCTGTCAGCCGCTCCCGAGAAAGCAGAAAACTCACGCCTACAGGCTCCTTGGGCCGCTCGGCCCTCCATGATACTCCGAGTAACAGCTGGGGCGAAGGACGCCGGCTCTGCCCCGCTCCAGGGCGAACTCCGGAGGGAGAGGGAGTTAGGGGCGCGGTCCGACGCGGAACCCGGCGCCGAGTGTCGCCCGGACACCTACGGAGCGCTCTACGCAGCACTAGCCACCGCCTGGCGGTGCGGGGCTGGGAGCCCAGTGAGACCCAGGCCCACGGGGAGTCCCGGCGCTCCTCACCTTCAGGGTCCATAGCGCCGCGCTCCGCAACAGTGGCTGCGGCCACCGCCGTCCACGCCGTCCTGCTGTGACCAGCGCTGCCTCCCCGACACAGAGCCCCGCCATTGTTGCCCCTGCAGACCGGAGCTCCGCTGACCTCTCACCCCGCGGAAGGAGTCGGAGAAAGGGAGCGCCTACAATTCGGCCAATCACGAGCCTGGGATCCGTGGCCCCGCCCCCTACTGCGGGGAAGGGAGGGACCGGGAGCGGGACTCGCCCAACCGCGGGAGCCGGGAGCCTGGATGCTGGGCAAGCGCGTGCTGGGCCGCGGGGGAGGCTGGCCGAGCGGCCAGCCAGGAGCCAGCTTGGGGCTGCCGGCCCGACACTATCCCGGCAATGAGCGAGACAGGGAGGACACACGTGTGTTCTGGCGGCGGTTGATCCGCGCCTGCTTGGGGTAAACCCCGTATTGCGCCAGCTTCCACTTAGCAACTTACACGCAGTGCGGCCAGCGAACGTCAGTGAGGTAACTCCGCCCCTTGACCACCCCTCAGCCCAGGGCCACCCTACAGTCTCGAGTGACTTAAGTTCCAGGCAGGTACCCAAACTAAGATCCTGTAAGTTTGAAGGCGTAAGTTGCAAAGCGCCAAACCAAGGTAAGGTTTTGGACAAATGTGGTAACATAGAAAACGCTCTAGGTCTAGAAATCAGAGATCCCAGCTCAAGCCCTACCTCTTCTGCATATACTAACATCTGCGTGTCAGAGGAATTAGCCATAACCAAAGTCAGTTTCTGTTGCTTGCAAGTCGGCACGTTTATTAACACAACTACTAAGGGCTAGCCCTTGTTAGATGCCTCAAATTTTGTCTCTTTTAATCTTTGTAAGAACCCTATTGGCCTATACATTTCCCATTTTAAGAAACTGAATTTATAGAGAGGAAAAGCCACTCAGCTAGTAAGTAGTGAAACTAGGGTTTGAACCCAGGTCTGGCTGTCTTCAGGGACTGGACTTTTGTTTTATTATGGACAGTTTTTAACAGACACAAAAGAGGGAAAATAGTCTTATGATCACCCAGGCACCCATCACACATCTTCAACAAATCAACCTTTTGTCAATCTCGTTTCATCTATTCCCCCTGCTTATTTTTTGCTGGAGTATTCTGAAGCAAATCTCAGACATCAGGTCCTCTCACCTATATATACGATAGCATCAGGGGCTCTCTCTTAACTATTTTGCTTCTCATACAGAGTCACCTTGAGACAGTTAACAAAGCTAGGAATGACACAGAATGTCTTACAACATGGCAAATGCCAAAAGAGATACAAACTGTTTAAGGATAGCTGAGAGGTGACGCAATGGAATTTTAAAATGTAAGCAGGAACTTGCATGACACACAATATAAAAATTTATATCAGTTTCACAGGATTTCTCACTTAGGTATCTAAGGATGGGCTCATTTCCTACCCAGGAAACCTGCTTTTCTCTTTTTTTCTTTTCCTTCCTCCCATTTTTACCCTTTGGAGTGATTCTCCTTAGATCCTATCTGTTTTGTCTTATAGAAGTTATTTGCTTGTACGGCAGTTGTGGCAGAAACTACTTGTTCCATAATATCTATTCTCCACTCCTTTCTTTAGTAAAAGAGCTCCTAAGCTTTAGCTGAGCACATGGCCACCCAGCTAAAGGCTGCACTATCCACCCTCCCTAACAACAAGGTGTGGACATGTGACTAAGGTGTGCTTTATGGAATGTAAGAATTGTGCCCTTGAAGAGTAGAGGCATGCCTTCCATTTCCTCTTCCCTCCTTCCTGAAAGAAGACATACTGGTGCGTGCTGGAGCAACCATCTTAACTCGTGAGATAGAAGCCCCATGTTGAAAATAGCAGAGCAATAAGATAGGAGGAGCCAAGGTCCCCTACTCTGTGGAATCATCTTATCAGTCTTCTATTGCTTAATGCATGGACTGTTATGTGACAGAGAAATAAATTTTTATCTTGTTTAAATCATTGTTATTTCTGTCTTTACTATAGCAGCCAGAACTGTATCCTAATCAATTCACAAATGAGGTACTGACAAAATGAAACCTGATATATGTGGTGATAACTTAATGGTGACCACCCCAATACAGCAAACCAGAATCTGAAAGCTGATGACCCCTGTTATGCCATGGTACCTCTTTAGTAAAATGGCTGCTTTCAAAGCCCGGGACAATATTGTTTTTGCTTTCTTTGATATAGCCTGTAATTCTAATACTGTGTTTTCAAGGGAATATAATTGCCAGTTTTGAGCTGAACAGTTCTACCTTCTCCAAGCTACGCCACACATTTTGGGATGTTTATCATCTCCAAAACCCACTTCCTGTTACCGATGTCTGAAAATAGTTGTTTCATATATTTTGTCCAATTTTCTATTTATCTATAGTGGGAGGGAACCAGCTTCTCCATCTAGAACCAGTCTGGAACCAGTTACTCTGCCTTTGCTAGAAATAATAAATCTCCTCTCAGAATTCTGAAAACATTTTACATCATCTTCTAGCTTCCAGAGTTGCTCTTGAGAAGTCAGATGCCAATCTCCCCTGTGATCCCCCGTATCCTGTTACAAGATACTGCCCTACTGTTGCATGGTGTGCATGGAGCCGAGGGAAGCTGGGGTGTAAATCAGGGAATCATAAGCAGCCACATGAGCAATAAGTAGCAAGACTGCACTCCACCTAGAGACCCTGAACTTTGCGCTACATACATATATTTGGCTCTCCCTGAGTTTGGAGCACTAACAGACTAGGTAAACCAGAGTGGAAATTATGTTTCCCCAAATCCTCTGCCCTATATGGTTCCTGGTTAGAGTTAACCAAAAGAGGACCTTGTAAGATATTTAGAAAGCAGGAGTGGGGGCTTCCCTGGTGGCGCAGTGGTTAGGAGTCCTCCTGCCATGCAGGGCGCGGGTTCGAGCCCTGGTCCAGGAAGATCCCACGTGCCACAGAGCGGCTAAGCCCGAGCGCCTGGAGCCCGTGCTCCACAACGGGGGGAGCCACTGCAGTGGGAGGCCCGCGCGCCGCAGCAAGGAGTGGGCCTCGCTCACCTCAACTGGAGAGAGCCCGCGCACAGTGACGAAGACCCAACGCAGCCAAAAATAATAAATAAATAAATTTAATTTAAAAAAAAGAAAGCAGGAGTGAAGTGGCAGCCAATACTCCCAGATTATTACTGAAAGGTAAGGAACACAGTTTCCTGGAAGACCGCATGTCCTCAGCCTCCACTCTGCATCCAGCTTGTTTTTCCCAACTGCTAGCCCTGCTGACCACCAGCAACCCCAGGCCCACCACCAGACACTTGGCTGCAGACCCCCAGAGGTGGTAGCTGTCCAGAAGCAATTGCTTCTCATGACCCCTTTCTGAGAGCCTTCCTCACATTCCTATCTGGCAGCCAGACATGCTTAGCTTCTCTGCTATCCCCCTTATCCAGCTTGTCCCACTTGTCTACCAATGCTTCAAGCAGATTCTTGTAATCACTCTTTCTCTGCCAGTAGCCTGTAGCCACTGATGAATGTGAGTATGTACTGCGGGAAGGGAAAATAACCAAAATTTTCAGGGATTACTGGACTCTAGCTCTGAACTGATGCTAATTCCTGGAGAGCCAAAATGCTATTGTATTCCCCCCGTAAAAGTAGAGTCTTATGGAGGTGTGCTTCCTTGGCTGAATCCTGACTGTTACACTAGTGAGAAGAGTAGTCGTGCAGAACTCTTTAAGTGATGAAGGCGTGGACTGTGGCAGAGACTGCTAGTTGTCCCCTAATACCCACCTTCCTCTTGCTTCTTTAGTAAAAAACTCTCACAATTAGCTGGGTACACAGCCCTCAGGGAATAACTACATTTGCCAACTTCCATCACAGCAAGAGTGGCTAGGTTACTAAGTTTTGGCCAATGGGATGTAAGCAAAAGTGACATGGGTAACTTCTGGGTTGTGCCCCTAAAGGGAAGGGGCATGCCTTCCACTTTCCCTTCTCCTCTTCCCAGCTTGCCAGAATGTGGGCATAATGTTGGGGGCAAAGTTGTCATCTTAGATGATAAGAAGGAAGTCAGGCGTTGAGGAAGACAAAACAATATCCAAGGAGCTCGAAGGTGACACTATGGAGCTGCTATATCAGCCCTGGAAGGTTTTGCTCAGATTTTTATGCAAAAGAGAAAAACACTGTATCTTATTTAAGTTACTGTGTTGTGTTTTGTTTTGCCTTTGTTAACAATAGCCGAATGTGTACCCTAACTAATAGAACACAACTCTATGCCTTTGCCCTCTCCACTTAAAGTTACAGATTGTACTCAATAACAACAACAACAACAAAAACAAGCAAAATATAAACAGAAGACCTAAATAGACATTTCTCCAGAGAAGACATACAGATGGCCAATAGGCACATGAAAAGACGCTCGTCATTGATACTTATCAGAGAAATAAATGCAAATAAAACTATGATGAGTTATCACATCATACCAGTAAGAATGGCTATTGTCAAAAAGTTTACAAATAATAAATGCTGAAGAGGGTGTCGAGAAAAGGGGACCCTCCTACAGTGTTGGTGGGAATGTAAATTGGTGCAGCCACTATGGAAAACAGTATGGAGGTTCCTTAAAAAACTAAAAATAGAGCTACTATGTGATCCAGCAACCCCACTTTGGGGTATATATTCAAAGGAAATGAAAACAGAAAATTGAAGAGATATCTGTACACCCATGTTGAAGCATTATTCACAACAGCCAAAACATAGAAACAACCTAAGTGTCCATCAACAAGTGACTGAATAAAGATATGGTATATAAAGTGAAATAACCCACAGGGAGAAGGACAAATACCACATAATGTCACTTATATGTAGAATCTAAAAAATAAGAAAAAATGTCAAACTCATAGACACAGAGTAGGAAAGTGCTTTCCAGGGGCTGGGGCAGGGGAGGAAATAGGGAGAGATTGGTAACAGAGTGCAAACTTTCAGCAATAAGATGAATAAGTTCTGAGGATCTAATGTAAAACATGGTGGCTATAACTGATAACACCATATTATATAACTGAAATTTGCTAAGAGAGTAGAACTTAATTGTTCTCACCATAAAAAAAAGTTATATATATGAGGTGATGGATGTGTTAATTACCTAGATGGGTGGAAATCCTTTCATAATGTATACGTATATCAAATCACCACAATGTAGACTTTAAACATCTTACAACTTTGTATGTCAATTATACCTCAATAAAGCTGAAATTTATAAATAGATAAATAAATAAATAAATTTTTAAATACTCCTCAAAACTGTCAAGGTCATGAAAAACAAGGAAAGACAGAAACTATCACAGACCAGAGATGGCTAAGGACATATGATGCAGTGCAATATCCTGGACTGGATACAAAAACTAAAAACTGTAAAAACTACTGAAATTCAAATAGAGTCTAGAGTTTAGTTAATAATAATGTACCAATGTTGTTTCCTTAGTTTTAACAAACGTACCATGGTAACATAAGACATTAACATTAGGGGAAATTATGTGAGGAGTGTATGGGAACTCTGTATTTTGTCTTTACCACTTTCCTATAAATCTAAAATTATTCAAAAATAAAAAATTTATCACCATAAAAAAAGGATAATTGAAAGGTAAATAAATAGGGAGAAAATATCTGCAAACGAAGCAACTGACAAGGGATTAATCTCCAAAATATACAAACAGCTCATGCAGCTCAATATCAAAAAAACAAACAACCCAATCAAAAATTGGGCAGAAGACCTAAACAGACACTTCTCCAAAGAAGACATACAGATGGCCAAAAAGCACATGAAAAGATGCTCAACATCACTAATTATTAGAGAAATGCAAATCAAAACTACAGTGAGGGCTTCCCTGGTGGTGCAGTGGTTAAGAATCCACCTGCCAATGCAGGGGACACGGGTTCGATCCCTGGTCCAGGAAGATCCCACATGCCACGAAGCAACTAAGTCAGTGCACCACAACTACTGAGCCTGCGCTCTACAGCCCACAAGCCACAACTACTGAGCATGCATGCCATAACTACTGAAGCCTGAGTGCCTAGAGCCCATGCTCCACAAGAGAAGGCACCACAATGAGAAGCCCACTCATCTCAATGAAGGGTAGCCCCCACTCACCACAGCTAGAGAAAGCCCGCATGCAGCAACGAAGACCCAATGCAGCTGAAAATAAAATAAATAAAATAAATAAGTTTATATATTAAAAAAAAAACTACAATGAGGTATCACCTCACACCAGTCAGAATGACCATTATCAAAAAGTCTACAAACAATAAAGAGGGTGGAGAGGGTGTGAAGAGAAGGGAACCCTCCTGCTCTGTTGGTGGGAATGTAAATTGAAACAGCCACTATGGAGAACAGTATGGAGGTTCCTTAAAAAAACTAAAAATAGAACTACCATATGACCCAGCAATCCCACTCCTAGGCATATACCCACAGAAAACCATAATTCAAAAAGATACATGCACCCCAATGTTCATTGCAGCATTATTTATAATAGCCAGGACAAGGAAGCAATCTAAATGTCCATCAACAGAGGAATGGATAAAGAAGATGTGATACATATATACAATGGAGTATTACTCAGCCAAAAGATATTTGTTCAAAAAGAACAAAATAATGCCATTTGCAGCAACATGGACGGACCTAGAGACTGTCATACTGAGTGAAGTTAAGTCAGACAAAGAAAGATAAGTATGATATCACATATATGGAATCTAAAAAAAGAAGGTACAAATGAACTTATTTACAAAACAGAAGTAGAATCACGGATGTAGAAAACAAACTTATGGTTACCAGGGGATAAGATGGGGAGGAATAAATTGGAAGATTGGGACTGACACATACACACTACTATATATAAAATAGAAAACTAATAAGAACCTGCTGTATAACACAGGGAACTCTACTCAATATTCTGTAATGGCCTATATGGAAAAAGAGTCTAAAAAAATAGAGTAGGTATATGTATAACTGATTCACTTTGCTGTACCCCTGAAACTAACATAACATTGTAAATCAACTATACTCCAATAAAAAATTTTTTAAGAAAATATGTATAAAGGGCATTACTGCGGACAATTAACTAAATTTACATGTGACTGGATTAGACAATTGGGTTTTTCTATGCTAAATTTCCTGCTTTTGGTCCTTGTACTGGGGTAATGTAAGAGAATGTCCTTGTTCCTAAAAATACATACTTTGAAGTATTAAGAAAAAAAAAAAAGAAAGGTAGATAAGTGGATATTCTAGGTAAAAGACTTACAAGCAGAGTGAATAGCATGTGTATGATAGTGAGCTGTGAGTCCATCAGCATGCTTTTGTATCACAAAAGGTATGACTTCAGCAAAGGAAGCATTTACAGACAAAACTGAAGGAATAGGAAAGGGCCAGATCCTGAAGAGAGTAAATATTATTACTGCAGAGTTGGGGGTTTTCATCTTCGAGGCCAGAAATCACACTGTGGCACAACAATGGGCCACATATGGCACAAGGCTAAGTTTGGTTTTAGCCCTGGGTGTGTGTGTGTGTTAAATTGAGTTAGTTAAAAAACAAAAAAAAACAATTAAGTTAGTTAACTATATTCAAAATATGGCAGCTTTCACATAAAATTCCAAATTTTCTACTTCTCTTGAGAGATCAAAAGATTTAACAATGCAGGGATTCCCCAGATACACTCAAAGGCATCTCCCTTTGCCCACCAGGTCCTTTACTCATCCTCATAAGCTGCTTGTGTTTGGGGGGTTTTTTGTTTGTTTGTTTTTAAATTTTTATTGGGGTACAGCTGATTGATAATGTTGTGTTAGTTTCTGGTATACAGCAAAGTGAATCAGTTATACATATACATATATTCACTCTTTTTTTTTTTTTTTTTTTGCAGTACGCGGGCCTCTCACTCTTGTGGCCTCTCCCGTTGCAGAGCACAGGCTCCGGACGCGCAGGCTCAGTGGCCACGGCTCACGGGCCCAGCCGCTCCGCAGCATGTGGGATCTTCCCAGACCAGGGCACAAACCTGTGTCCCCTGCATCGACAGGTGGACTCTCAACCACTGCGCCACCAGGGAAGTCCTTCTTTTTTTTTTTAGATCCTTTTCCCATATAGGCCATTACAGAGTATTGAGTAGAGTTCCCTGTGCTACACAGTAGGTCCTTATTATCTATTTTATACATAACTGTGTTTTTTATCGATGTTCTTTGAGGTAAGAAACCTGAAGCATCTTAATCCAGGAAGTGATACTGTATTTGCATTTTAGAAGGTATTGTGCATCATTCTAGAACTAGAGAAAAATATCCACATGAATAAATCTCACAGATATAAGATGAAGGAAAAAACAAAACAAAAAATAAATAAAAGGAAAACAAGCTGCAGAAGAATACATACAGTTTGATACCATTTTTATAAAGGCTTTAAGACATGTGAAACAATCTCATATTATTGAAGACCACATAATAAATAATAAAGGATGAAATAATGTATGGGAATGCTGGTCTATGAATTTGAGAGACAGGTTGCCCTTCTTGAGGGAGGCTGTATTCATTTCCTAGGGCTGTCACAACAAAATACCATAGACTGGTAGCTTAAACAACAGAGCTTTTTTTCCTCACAGTTCTGGAGGCTAGAAGTCCAAGATGAAGGTGTTGGCCAATTCAGTTTGGGGAGAGAGGTCTCTTCCTGGCTTGTAGACAGCTGCCTTCTCATTGTGTTTTCACATGGCCTTTCCTCCATGAATGTATGCGCAAGGAAGAAGACAGAGAGCTCTCTGGTGTCTCTTCTTATAAGATCACTAATCCTATCAGTTCAGGGTCCCACCCTTATGACTTCATCTAACCTTTAATTACTTCCATAAAGGTCCTGTTTCCAAATACAATCACACTGAGGGATTAGGGCTTCAACATATGAATTTGGGAGAAGCCCATAACACTTTCCCATGAGGGGTCACACAGAGCATACTCTTCCCCCAGCAATGAAAATGCATATGTGCAATGTTTCTGCCCAGGGAAGACTACTAAAGACTCAGTGATCAATGTTTTTATTGGGAGGGCTAGTCATGGAGGTACTCTCTGCCTAGCACATACCAAAACTCCAGATTCCCAGAAAGAAAGAAGGCATTCCACATAAATTATTGAACATTGTACATTGTTTGCACAGTCTGAGTATAGTGGGCCACCCTTATCAGTGGGGAATAGGGGGAACACTCCAAAAATCCAGCCAAGGCCAACCCTGCAACAGGCCCTTCTAAAGATAGTCACTTCAGGTTTGCTATGTTAAGTTATGCACACTTACCAATGACCTCCTCAGCTCTGCTTCATTGCTCCCATCTCATGAATAAAGATTACTGAGATAACCCAATTGCTAAGCACTGAAACTGGTTCAATAATTGTCAACAAATTATTTTGTTTCTAGGTTTCAATACCATTATCAATCAAGGACAATCATAGTACACTTTATGACTTAAAAAAGTCCCTGGAGATTTGTCGATGTCCTTACTGTCCAGAACATGTTCTCTCCCAAGGTAATCATTGATATACCCTTCTAAGTTAATTGTATGTCATATTTCCAGAGAGGATCCCAACCTCTTCCATTCCTGAAGTGCTGATTAACACAGCAGGTAAGCTCTCCAGTCTTATTACCATAGCCCAGATAGTCTGGCAACCATCTTAATCCTACAATGGGGGTGGAAACACTTTAAAGCATAGTCAAGGATATTTCTAGAGCGTATCCTACCTGCCTGCAACAAAATCCTGGCCAAACTGTAAAGATAGAAAAGAGAATAGAGGGCTTCCCTGGTGGCGCAGTGGTTAAGAATCCGCCTGCCAATGCAGGGGACACAGGTTCGAGCCTTGGTCAGGGAAGATCCCACATGCCGCGCAGTAACTAAGCCCATATGCCACAACTACTGAACCTGTGCTCTAGAGCCCATGAGACACAACTACTAAGCCCGTGTGCCACAACTACTGAAGCCCACGTGCCTAGAGCCCATGCTCTGCAACAAGAGAAGCCACCACAATGAGAAGCCCACGCACCGCAACGAAGAGTAGCCCCCGCTCGCCGCAACTAGAGAAAGCCCATGCGCAGCAACAAAGACCCAACGCAGCCAAAAATAGATAAAATTAAAATTTTTTTTTAATTAATAACAAAAACTAATTCCCCATTTTCCCCTCCCCCACCAGCCCCTGGCAACCACCATTCTACTCTGTCTCTATGAATTTGACTATTCTAGGTATCTAATGTGAGTGGAATCAATATACAATTGTATCAACAGATGTGAGTAGCTTTTCCAAAATGTCCTTCAGAACAACCCTATTCACTCTTTAAAACTCAGAAGCTTCACCTTCTGAAAGAGACATCAGAAAAAGACTGCCCTTGACAGCAGTGGAAAGGACCTTACAGGCACTATTAACAACTAACACAACAGTTAAAGTCTGTGGCTTTGATCCTTGTACCCTTGTTTGTTAATGAAGGAGAAATAAATCTCTCTTGAATCAGGAAGACTGTTCCTGCCAGAGACCTCATCCTGAGAATTCTTAGGAATCCTCCAGAAGCAGAAAACAGCCTTCACTCAAGACTATCAACAAAGTAATGATTGTGTGAAGGAGACAGCCCAAGACATGGAAAGTCAAGGAGCTGGTGCTATACACTGTTACACTTCAATCTGTATGCAAGATTTCTTAATTTTCCTAGATATTTTCCTTCACCTTTGCTGCTTTAAGATTCTGAATTGTTGATTACGTCTTACCTATGGTATCTGTAAGCAACAGTTTGCTGGAGCCAGATAGAACCAGCTTAGGAGTATCAATTGTTAAATTGTCAGGAATCTTGCCAGACAGTTGTTAAATTCCTAGTAGTTTGAAATCAGCCTGTGGAAATATCTACACAATGGAAACCAGAAAACACTACAAATCATGGCCCCACTCACTCCCGCTCTCCCAGAGAATCTGATGTTAAACATTTATCAACACACCACTGCCTAAAAGGCACCTATCTTGATGTTGCCCCTTGGATCCTTAGTCACTGCTAGGCATATGTCCAATACTGGCTACAATCTGATTATGACATGGCTAAAATATACAATTAAACCAACTGTTGAGTTTGTATTCACTTTCCTTTGGGGACCACCCAGCTTCACTTGGTATCAGTTTCTAGGTATCAGTTGGTTCCCTAGGTAATTGGACTTAACCACTAAGTGACTTTTTAGATGGCAAACATCTCAGCAGGCCAGACAAGAAATCTGAAACTCAGGACTTCCCTAGCGGTTCACTGGTTAAGACCCTGCACTTCCATTGCAGATGGCAAGGGTTCAATCCCTGGTTGGGGAACTAAGATCTCACATGCCAAGGTGCAGCCAGAAAAAAAGAAAAAAAAAAAAAAAAGAAATCTGAAACTCTTATCACATTGTACTAGAAAGGGAGATTCCTATCTCCATCCGTGGACCTTTCATGGGTGCTAGTCTTAGCAACTAAATTTTCATGGTAACAGGGTTTTAAAAAGAAGTAAGAAACAGATGGTGTACATTCAAAGGTTATCTCACCTTTACACACCTTATGAGATTGGCACACCACTTAAGCTCAACCCTGAGCTCTTTTGCTTTAGATCTAGCTCATGATTTCTCTACTATAAATTTAGTCACTGGTGCTGGAACAATCTTGATGAGTGACACCATCACTCAAGGCGGTGAACACTTACTTCCCATGAAAATTTTGGGCTGAAAACTAGCTGTCAGTTCCTCTCACACCTTGTTTGGCTCTAAAGCAGGATGTTTCTTATTAGAGGGAGATGGGAAGATGCAGAACATTTCTCAATCTTGTCTGGGAAAGGTGGGCCGCACGGCTTGTCAGCACAAGCCTGGGCAACTCGGCACCAGCCTGTGTGTTTAATTTCTGTCATTAGAAAACTAACATTCCCACACATGTGGAGTGATCCCAGTTGTCCATTTCTAGGCACAAGCTGCCCTCACTCTGAGTACTTAAATGTATCGACCTTCTGGAATTTAAATTATAATATAAAGGCTTTTCTCATGTCCAGGTTATAAAGAGATGGACATATGTTTTTTTCTTAAACTTGTATTTTCATTTTTGTACATCGAAATAACTCATCTATTTGGAGTACATTTTAATGTTAATTAAGGGCAACATAAATCCAAATACATACTTTTTCCAAATGGCTCTCCAGTAATGTTAACACCATTTTCTACTTTAATTTAAACCTTTCCCTCAATGATTTAAGATGCTACCTTTGTCATATGCTAAATTTCCATGTGTACTTGGAACTATTTCCATTGGTTTGTCTATCTAGTCAGGCATCAACAACACAATGTTTTAATTATAGGGTCTATAATATTTTTTTAATATGTGGTAAGGCCAGCCCCCTCTCATTGATCTTCCTTTTGAAGACTTCCATAGGTATTCCTGCTTATTTATTTTTCCATTTGAAGTTTAGGATCCAGTGCCAGGAAAAGTTTTGCTGATATCTTTTTGGGGAATTACATTAAATTTATATATTAACCTGAGGAGGTCTGACTTATTTATGATGTTGAATGGTCCTATCCAAGAATAAGGAATGTTTCTATTTTTGTTTAATCCTACTTTTGTGATTTTTCAGGACTGATTCAAAATCTTCCTCATATAGGCTTTGTGCATCATCTTTTAAAAGCACAGTGATCCCGTTCTCTATGTGACTAGGTCAGTTGAGTATGACTAATCATATCAGCAACTCTTCTCTCTGAGGTGAGGCAATGGGCTGACAGAAAGGGAAACAGAAGAGCAAACACCTTCTATGTCCTACTCTCCCTGATTTTAATTCCACTAACTCCACTGAGGGTTTGCATATGTGTACCTTGCTGGCTATGCTATTATATAGAACTCATTGAAACCCTGTCTTTAGTAAGCTTTACTGGACAATATGGCTGTGCAGAATGCAAGATGGGGCCCCTCGGAGCAATGCCCTTGGAGGTTGGTGGAGCTGCCTGTTGGCGGAGCAGGACTTCTAACCGCCGTGCTAAAGGTCAGGCTGTGCGCAGACTCCACCCCCGTTACAGCTTCAGAATAATCAGCCTTTTCCTACCTTTGTAAGTTTTTTTTTTTTCCTCAAGTTCAAAAATAAGATAAAGAAGGAAAAAGTGAGAGGGGGGAAGATGGCGGAAGAGTAAGACGCGGAGATCCCCTTCCTCCCCGCAGATACATCAGAAATACATCTACAGAACACCTACGGAACGCTGGCAGAAGACCTCAGACCTCCCAAAAGGCAAGAAACCCCCCACGTACCTGGGTAGGGCAAAAGAAAAAAGAATAAACAGAGACAAAAGAATAGGGACGGTACCTGCACCAGTGGGAGGAAGCCGTGAAGGAGGAAAGGTTTCCACACACTAGGAAGCCCCTTCGCGGGCGGAGATTGCGGGTGGCGGAGGGGGAAAGCTTCGGAGCCGCGGAATAGAGCACAGCCACAGGGGTGCGGAAGGCAAAGCGCAGAGATTCCCGCACAAGGGATCGGTGCCGACCAGCACTCACCAGCCGGAGAGGCTTGTCTGCTCACCCACCGGGGCGGGCGGGGCTGGGAGGTGAGGATCGGGCTTCGGTCAAGCGCAGGGAGGGGACTGGTGTTGGCGGCAAGAACACAGCCTGAAGGGGCTAGTGCACCACGTCTAGCCGGGAGGGAGTCCGGGGAAAGAGTCTGGACCTGCCGAAGAGGCAAGAAACTTTTTCTTCCCTCTTTGTCTCCTGGTGCGCGAGGAGAGGGGATTAAGAGCGCTGCTTAAAGGAGCGCCAGCGACGGGCGCAAGCCGTGGCTAAAAGCGCGCACCCCAGAGACGGGCAGAAGACGCTAAGGCTGCTGCTGCCGCTGCCAAGAAGCCTGTGTGCAAACACAGGTCACTATCCACACCTTCCTTCCGAGGAGCCTGTGCAGCCCGCCACTGCCAGGGTCGCAGGATCCAGGGACAACTTCCCCGGGAGAACGCACGGCGCGCCTCAGGCTGGTGCAACGTCACGCCGTCCTCTGCCGCCACAGGCTCGCCCCGCACTCCGTGCCCCTCCCACCCCCCGGCCTGAGTGAGCCAGAGCCCCCGAATCAGAGGCTCCTTTAACCCTCTCCTGTCCGAGCGAAGAACAGACGCACTCCGGCGACCTACAGGCAGAGGCGGGGCCAAATCCAAAGGTGAAACCCGGGAGCTGTGCGAACAAAGAAGAGAAAGGGAAATCCCTCCCAACAGCCTCAGGAGCAGCGGATTAAATCTCCACAATCAACTTGATGTACCTGCATCTGTGGAATACATGAATAGACAACGAATCATCCCAAATTGAGGAGGTGGACTTTGAGAGCAAGATTTATTATTTTTTCCCCTTTTCTTCTTTTTGTGAGTGTGTATGTGTATGCTTCTGTGTGAGATTTTGTCTGTATAGCTTTGCTTTCACCATTTGTCCTAGGGTTCTATCCGTCCATTGTTGGTGTGTTTTTTTTACTTTAAAAAAAATTTTTTTCTTCATAATTATTTTTTATTTTAATAAATTTATTTTATTTTCCCTTACTTTATTTTATTTTATTTTATACTCTTTCTTTCTACTTTTTCTCCCTTTTATTCTGAGCCGTGTGGATGAAAAGCTCCTGGTACTGCAGCCAGAAGTCACTGCTGTGCCTCTGAGGTGGGAGAGCCAACTTCAGGACACTGGTCCACAAGAGACCTCCCAGCTCCACGTAATATCAAATGGCGAAAATCTCCCAGAGATCTCCATCTCAACACCAGCACCCAGCTTCACTCAACGACCAGCAAGCTACAGTGCTAGACACCCTATGCCAAACAACTAGCAAGACAGGAACACAACCTCACCCATTAGCAGAGAGGCTGCCTAAAATCATAATAAGTCCACAGACACCCCAAAACACACCACCAGATGTGGACCTGCCCACCAGAAAGACAAGATCCAGCCTCATCCACCAGAACACAGGCACTATCCCCTCCACCAGGAAGCCTACACAACCCACTGAACCAACTTTAGCCACTGGGGACAGACACCAAAAACAACGGGAACTACGAACCTGCAGCCTGCAAAAAGGAGACACCAAACACAGTAAGATAAGCAAAATGAGAAGACAGAAAAACACACAGCAGATGAAGGAGAAAGATAAAAACCCACCACACCTAACAAATGAAGAGGAAATAGGCAGTCTACCTGAAAATGAATTCAGAATAATGATAGTACAGATGATCAAAAATCTTGGAAATAGAATAGAGAAAATGCAAGAAACATTTAACAAGGACCTAGAAGAACTAAAGATGAAACAAGCAACTATGAACAACACAATAAATGAAATTAAAAATACTCTAGAAGGGATCAATAGCAGAATAACTGAGGCAGAAGAACGGATAAGTGACCTGGAAGATAAAATAGTGGAAATAGCTACTGCAGAGCAGAATAAAGAAAAAAGAATGAGAAGAACTGAGGACAGTCTCAGAGACCTCTGGGACAACATTAAATGCACCAACATTCGAATTATAGGGGTTCCAGAAGAAAAAGAGAAAAAGAAAGGGACTGAGAAAATATTTGAAGAGATTATAGTTGAAAATTTCCCTAATATGGGAAAGGAAATAGTTAATCAAGTCCAGGAAGCGCAGAGAGTCCCATACAGGATAAATCCAAGGAGAAATACGCCAAGACACATATTAATCAAACTGTCAAAAATTAAACACAAAGAAAACATATTAAAAGAAGCAAGGGAAAAACAACAAATAACACACAAGGAAATCCCCATAAGGTTAACAGCTGATCTTGTAGCAGAAACTCTGCAAGCCAGAAGGGACTGGCAGGACATATTTAAAGTGATGAAGAAGAAAAACCTACAACCAAGATTACTCTACTCAGCAAGGATCTCATTCAGATTTGATGGAGAAATTAAAACCTTTACAGACAAGCAAAAGCTGAGAGAGTTTAGCACCACCAAACCAGCTTTAAAACAAATGCTAAAGGATCTTCTCTAGGCAAGAAACACAAGAGAAGGAAAAGACCTACAATAACAAACCCAAAACAATTAAGAAAATGGGAATAGGAACATACGTATCAATAATTACCTTAAATGTAAATGGACTAAATGCTCCCACCAAAAGACACAGACTGGCTGAATGGATACAAAAACAAGACCCCTATATATGCTGTCTACAAGAGACCCACTTCAGACCTAGAGACATATACAGACTGAAAGTAAGGGGATGGAAAAAGATATTCCATGCAAATGGAAACCAAAAGAAAGCTGGACTAGCAATTCTCATATCAGACAAAATAGACTTTAAAATAAAGACTATTAGAAGAAACAAAGAAGGACACTACATAATGATCAAGGGATCGATCCAAGAAGAAGATATAACAATTGTAAATATTTATGCACCCAACGTAGGAGCACCTCAATACATAAGGCAAATACTAACAGCCATAAAAGGGGAAATCGACAGTAACACGTGCATAGTAGGGGACTTTAACACCCCTCTTTCACCAATGGACAGATCATCCAAAATGAAAATAAATAAGGAAACACAAGTTTTAAATGATACATTAAACAAGATGGACTTAATTGATATTTATAGGACATTCCATCCAAAAACAACAGAATACACATTTTTCTCAACTGCTCATGGAACATTCTCCAGGATAGATCATATCTTGGGTCACAAATCAAGCCTTGGTAAATTTAAGAAAATTGAAATTGTATCAAGTATCTTTGCCGACCACAACACTATGAGACTAGATATCAATTACAGGAAAAGATCTGTAAGAAATACAAACACATGGAGGATAAACAATACACTACTTAATAACGAAGTGATCACTGAAGAAATCAAAGAGGAAATTTAAAAAAAAACTAGAAACAAATGACAATGGAGACATGACGACCCAAAACCTATGGGATGCAGCAAAAGCAGTTCTAAGAGGAAAGTTTATAGCAATAAAATCCTACCTTAAGAAACAGGAAACATCTCGAATAAACAACCTAATCTTGCACCTAAAGCAATTAGAGAAAGAAGAACAAAAAAACCCCAAAGTTAACAGTAGCAAAGAAATCATAAAGATCAGATCAGAAATAAATGAAAAAGAAATGAAGGAAACGATAGCAAAGATCAATAAAACTAAAAGCTGGTTCTTTGAGAAGATAAGCAAAATTGATAAACCATTAGCCAGACTCATCAAGAAAAACAGGGAGAAGACTCAAATCAATAGAATTAGAAATGAAAAAGGAGAAGTAACAACTGACACTGCAGAAATACAAAAGATCATGAGAGATTACTACAAGCAACTCTATGCCAATAAAATGGACAACCTGGAAGAAATGGACAAATTCTTAGAAATGCACAACTTGCCAAGACTGAATCAGGAAGAAATAGAAAATATGAACAGACCAGTCACAAGCACTGAAATTGAAACTCTGATTAAAACTCTTCCCACAAACAAAAGCCCAGGACCAGATGGCTTCACAGGTGAATTCTATCAAACATTTAGAGAAGAGCTAACACCAATCCTTCTCAAACTCTTCCAAAATATAGCATAGGGAGGAACACTCCCAAACTCATTCTATGAGGCCACCATCACCCTGATACCAAAACCAGACAAGGATGTCACAAAGAAAGAAAACTACAGGTCAATATCACTGATGAACATAGATGCAAAAATCCTCAACAAAATACTAGCAAACAGAATCCAACAGCACATTAAAAGGATCATACACCATGATCAAGTGGGGTTTATACGAGGAATGCAAGGATTCTTCAATATACGCAAATCAATCAATGTGATACACCATATTAACAAACTGAAGGAGAAAAACCATATGGTCATCTCAATAGATGGAGAGAAAGCTTTTGACAAAATTCAACACCCATTTATGATTAAAAACCCTCCAGAAAGTAGGCATAGAGGGAACTTTCCTCAACATAATAAAGGCCATATATGACAAACCCACAGCCAACATCATTCTCAATGGTGAAAAACTGAAAGCATTTCCACTAAGATCAGGAACAAGACAAGGTTGCCCACTCTCACCACTCTTATTCAACACAGTTTTGAAAGTTTTAGCCACAGCAATCAGAGAAGAAAAGGAAATAAAAGGAATCCAAATTGGAAAAGAAGAAGTAAAGCTGTCACTGTTTGCAGATGACATGATATTATACATAGAGAATCCTAAAGATGCTACCAGAAAACTACTAGAGCTAATCAATGAATTTGGTAAAGTAGCAGGATAAAAAATTAATGCACAGAAATTGCTTGCATTTCTATACACTAATGATGAAAAATCTGAACGTGAAATCAAGAAAACACTCCCATTTACCATTGCAACAAAAAGAATAAAATATCTAGGAATAAACCTACCTAAAGAGACAAAAGACCTGTATGCAGAAAATTATAAGACACTGATGAAAGAAATTAAAGATGATACAAATAGATGGAGAGATATACCATGTTCTTGGATTGGAAGAATCATCATTGTGAAAATGACTCTACTACCCAAAGGAATCTACAGATTCAATGCAATCCCTGTCAAACTACCACTGGCATTTTTCACAGAACTAGAACAAAAATTTTCACAATTTGTATGGAAACACAAAAGACCCCGAATAGCCAAAGCAATCTTGAGAACGAAAAACGGAGCTGGAGGAATCAGGCTCCCTGACTTCAGACTATACTACAAAGCGATAGTAATCAAGACAGTATGGTACTGGCACAAAAACAGAAAGATAGATCAATGGAACAGGATAGAAAGCCCAAAGATAAACCCACGCACATATGGTCACCTTATCTTTGATAAAGGAGGCAGCAATGTACAGTGGAGAAAGGACAGCCTCTTCAATAAGTGGTGCTGGGAAAACTGGACAGGTACATGTAAAAGTATGAGATTAGATCACTCCGTAACACCATACACAAAAATAAGCTCAAAATGGATTAAAGACCTAAATGTAAGGCCAGAAACTATCAAACTCTTAGAGGAAAACACAGGCAGAACACTCTATGACATAAATCACAGCAAGATCCTTTTTGACCCACCACCTAGACAAATGGAAATAAAAACAAAATTAAACAAATGGGACCTAATGAAACTTCAAAGCTTTTGCACAGCAAAGGAAACCATAAACAAGACCAAAAGACAACCCTCAGAATGAGAGAAAATATTTGCAAATGAAGCAACTGACAAAGGATTAATCTTCAAAATTTATAAGCAGCTCATGCAGCTCAATCCCAAGAAAACAAATAACCCAATCCAAAAATGGGCAGAAGACCTAAATAGACATTTCTCCAAAGAAGATATACAGACTGCCAACAAACACATGAAAGAATGCTCAACATCATTAATCATTAGAGAAATGCAAATCAAAACTACGATGAGATATCATCTCACACCAGTCAGAATGGCCATCATCAAAAAATCTAGAAACAATAAATGCTGGAGAGGGTGTGGAGAAAAGGGAACACTCTTGCACTGCTGGTGGGAATGTGAATTGGTTCAGCCACTATGGAGAACAGTATGGAGGTTCCTTAAAAAACTACAAATAGAACTACCATATGACCCAGCAATCCCACTACTGGGCATATACCCTGAGAAAAACATAATTCAAAAGGAGTCATGTACCAAAATGTTCATTGCAGCACTATTTACAATAGCCCGGAGATGGAAACAATCTAAGTGTCCATCATCGGATGAATGGATAAAGAAGATGTGGCACATATATACAATGGAATATTACTCAGCCATAAAAAGAAACGAAACTGAGCTATTTGTAATGAGGTGGATAGACCTAGAGTCTGTCATACAGAATGAAGTAAGTCAGAAAGAGAAAGACAAATACCATATGCTAACACATATATATATGGAATTTAAGAAAAAAAATGTCATGAAGAACCTAGGGGTAAGACGGGAATAAAGACATAGACCTACTAGAGAATGGACTTGAGGATATGGGGAGGGGGAAGGGTAAGCTGTGACCAAGCACGAGAGAGGCATGGACATATATACACTACCAAACGTAAGGTAGATAGCTAGTAGGAAGCAGCTGCATAGCACAGGGAGATCAGCTCCGTGCTTTGTGACCGCCTGGAGGGGTGGGATAGGGAGGGTGGGAGGGAGGGAGACGCAAGAGGGAAGAGATATGGGAACATATGTATATGTATAACTGATTCACTTTGTTATAAAGCAGAAACTAACACACCACTGTAAAGCAATTATACTCCAATAAAGATGTTAAAAAAAAGTAAAGGGCTCATCCCCAAAAAATAAAAAAAATTTTTTTAATTACTCTCACCATCTTCCTACCCCCCTTTCTTATACCCTCTTCTCATTTATAAGTAAAACAATAATGATATATATTGTCACATCTTTTTCTTCAAGTTTTCACATTTTGTAGAAATTGAGCAAGTACAGGAAAAATGTAAATAATGATTGATAGAATTAAATACTTAAGTTACAATTCCTAATTTCTAATCAAGCTATCTACCTAAAACAGTTTGCTTACTAATAAGGAGTAAAAATTATACTTTGGAAATAAATCATGTTTTATAATTTTCCACTGAATTTGTTTTAAAATAAATAAATATATTTATTTTTGGCTGCATTGGGTCTTCGTTGTTGCACACAGGCTTTCTCTAGTTGCGGTGGGGGGGGTTCCCTTTGTTGTGGTGCACGGGCTTCTCATTGTGGTGGCTTCTCTTGTTGCAGAGCACAGGCTCTAGGTGCATGGGCTTCGGTAGTTGTGGCTCAAGGGCTCTAGAGCGTAGGCTCAGTAGTTGTGGCGCATGGGATAAGCTGTTCCGCGGCATGTGGGATCTTCCCGGACCAGGGATCAAACCCATGTCCCCTGCATTGGCAGGCGGATTCTTAACCACTGCACCACCAGGGAAGTCCTCCATTGAATTCTTTATAATTGTTTCTTAATACCGTGTCATGCCAACAGCTGCTATGTTATTTCACTTAGAAAGATATGTTAATGAATAAACATGAAAAATAATTTTAAGAAATACTGATAGGAAAAAAATAAAAGCAAAGACCTATGTATTTTGCTACTTCCTCCAAAAATGTAACTACAGCTGCTGAAAGCATTCATGTACTAGCTCCACGGTACAGGAGAGGAAAGTTGAACTTGAAGTAATTCCGTATTTGTTAAATACAAACAAAACTGTTGATTCAGTTCTCAACAGGGAAGGGCAATGTCCTTGGCCCAGGAGTTCAAAACCTAAACCAAATGCTGTATAAACTACCAAATGACAATTTGTATGAAAATAAGGTAATTATGTTCTAATATTTTAAGAATAGGAACGTAAAATAAATGTGTAAAAACTTTACCTCTTATTACCTTATCTTGAAACTGTGGAACATTATTTTCTGAGATTGCTATTTTAAAAGTTATAAAAGCAATATTAAATCTCTGAGTTAAAAATATACAGTGTAGTTATTTAGGCATCAGTTCTCATACTCTGGATCCTTCCACATGTCACATGGCTACATGATATTCCCAAGTCATGGATTTTGCCGTTTGATCTCTGATGTACCTTGAAGATATTTCAGGGCTCCAGAAGCCAGGCAGTTCTCTGAATACACTAAGTATACACATGAAGCAGCTCAAATGTACAAGTGCTTCCATCAACAATCACTTCAAAGGTCATTAATAACTTACAGGTGTGAGAGTGGAAATGCCCTCTGCACTCCCCTGCCCCTTCTTGAACTCTGGCTACTCTCTCTGGGCCATTTCTGTAACAGTGAATTCTTAACTTGATATTTCTCTTTCTCCATTTTCTCTTCCCTGGCCCTGGGGCTTTTACGATGACATTCCAAAATCTTCTAGGAAACATAAAAGCAGACAAAAATGCTTCAATGTATTAATTCTAGGGGTTTTTTCATCCTTATTTTATTAATTTCTTGAGAGTAGAGGAAAACAATTTAAATCCTTCTAGAGAAGACACCTAAACAGAAATGGAAAGATTTTTCTACAGGTGGGTAGAAAAATCTGCCTGGTTTGAAACACGGGAAAAATCTGATGGAATCTAACATCTGCTTGGTTTCTACCATTGCTGAAGGTAGGCTCTAAAACTTTATTAGCTTCTCGAAAAAGGTCAATGAACTGTGTATGAGAGAGAAGCTTAATTATACATCTAAATCAAAGTTTCTTAACAGTGAAATTATTCACATTCTGGACCAGAAATTCTTTGTGGGGGCTTTCCTGTGCATTGAAGGGTGCACAGCAGCATCCTTGGCCTCTACCCACTTGATGCTAGTAGCACGTACCCCTTCCAATTATGACAACCAAAAATATCTCCAGACACTGACAAACATCCCCTGAGGGCAAAATCAACTCTAGATCAGTTGAGAACCACTGATCTAGATGGAGGTGTCTTCTGGTCCTGAGCCTATGAATATGAATCAACTCCACATCAGGGCAAGCCAGATAAGGCAGTTAAATGTATCCTTACTCAATGGGTGAAGGAATATTTGCACAGTGCTGAAGCATCACTCCACAGATTACTTGTAACAACAACGGAGAAAATGATAGAGAGAACTGGCAATCACCACCTTAACCAAGTGACCAAATGTCGCATCACTAATAATGGGACAAGCGGACATTATATATTTAACCTAAATCTAATCAAGCCTCTAGACTTACATCAAGTTTATAGAAAAGAAAAGCGATAGAACAGGTTAAGTGACACCATGAGGAAACAAGCAGATAAACACAGAATGTGGGACATACTATAAGAAAAGTAGCCTGGACTGTTTAAAAACTTAATGTAATAAAAAGAAAATTAAAAGTGAGGGACTACTCTAGATTTAAAAAATAATAACTAAAGAGACATAACAATGTGGGATCTTTCACTATACCTTTTTTTAAAGCTATAAAAGACATTTGTTGAAACAATTAGAGAAATCTGAATATTAACTGAATATCAGATGGTACCTAAGTTGTAATAACGGTAATATATTTATACTGGAGAATATCCTCATTCTTAGCAGGTTCATGCTGACACTTTAGGAGTGAAATTTCATGATGTTACACAGTACAGCCAAATATGTTTGAAATTTTTCAATATAAAAGATTGGGGGAAAACAAACAACCCAATCAAAAAATGGGCAGAAGACTTAAATAGGTACTTCTCCAAAGAAGACATACAGATGGCCAATAGGCACATACAAAGATGCTCAGTGTTGCTAATTATCAGAGAAATGCAAATCAAAACTACAATGAGGTACCACCTCACACCAGTCAGAATGGCCATCACTAAACAGTCTACAAATAACAAATGCTGGAGAGGGTGTGGAGAAAAGGGAATCGTCCTACACTGTTGGTGGGAATGTAAATTAGTGCAGCCACTATGGAAAACAGTATAAAGGTTCCCCAGAAAACTAAAAATAGAATTACCATATGATTCAGTAATCCCACTCCTGGGCATATATCCAGACAAAACTATAATTCAAAAAGATACACAGGGCTTCCCTGGTGGCGCAGTGGTTGAGAGTCCGCCTGCCAATGCAGGGGACACGGGTTCGTGCCCCGATCCAGGAAGATACCACATGCCGCAGAGTGGCTGGGCCCGTGAACCATGGCCGCTGAGCCTGTGCGTCCGGAGCCTGTGCTCCGCAACGGGAGAGGCCACAACAGTGAGAGGCCCGCGTACTGCAAAAAAAAAAAGGAAAAAGATACACACACCCCTATGTTCATAGCAGCACTATTCACAGTAGCCAAGACAAGGAAACAACCATCGACAGATGAATGGATAAAGAAGATGTGGTACACACGTACCACAATGTTCATTGCAGCTCTATTTACAATAGCCAGGACATGGAAGCAACCTAAGTGTCAATCAACAGATGAATGGAGAAAGAAGATGTGGCACATATATACAATGGAATATTACTCAGCCATAAAAAGAAATGAAATTGAGTTATTTGTAGTGAGGTGGATGGACCTAGAGTCTGTCATACAGAGTGAGATAAGTCAGAAAGAGAGAAAATACGGTATGTTAACACATATATATGGAATTTAAAAAAAAAAAAAAGGTTATGAAGAGCCTAGGGGCAAGACAGGAATAAAGACGCAGACATAGAGAATGGACTTGAGGACATGGGAAGGGGAAAGGGTAAGCTGGGACGAAGTGAGAGAGTGGCATGGACTTATATATACTACCAAATGTAAAATAGATAGCTAGTGGGAAGCAGCCGCATGGCACAGGGAGATCAGCTCAGTGCTTTGTGACCACCTAGAGGGGTGGGACAGGGAGGGTGGGAGGGAGACACAAGAGGGAGGAGATATGGAGATATATGTATATGTATACCTGATTCACTTTGTTATAAAGCAGAAACTAACACACCATTGTAAAGCAATTATACTCCAATAAAGATATTAAAAAAAAAAGATTTGGTACATATAAACAATGGAATACTACTCAGCCATAAAAAAGAATGAAATAATGCCATTTGCATCAACATGGATGGACCCAGAGATTATCATACTAAATGAAGTAAATCAGAAAGAGAAAGACAAATACCAAATGATATCACTTATATGTGGAATCTAAGATACAACACAAATGAACTTATCTACGAAACAGACTCACCGACATAGAAAACAGACTTGTGGTTGCCAAGGGGGAGGGAGGTTGGAGGAGGGATGTATTGGGAGTTTGGGATTAGCAGATGTAAACTATCATATATAGAATGGATAAACAAGGTCCTACTGTAGAGCATAGGGAACTATATTCAATACCCTGTAATAAACCACAATGGAAAGGAATATGAAAAAGAATATATATATATATGTATAACTGAATCACTTTGCTGTACAACAGAAATTAACACAACATTGTAAATCAACTACACTTCAATAAAATAAAAAAAATTTTTAAAGATTAGGGGAAAACAAAAGATAAAAGCATGGTTTTCCAGACAGGGCTAAACCAAAAACTAACGCATAGGTAAAAGTATCTCTTAGATAAAGCTTGCATTTGAGATCTTTCACCCTATTACCAAGCCCCAAGCAGTCAAGTGCTTTCATGTAGCTCCTTATTTGCCCAAGGACCCACTCCTAGAACATATTGTGGCCCATGACTGTGACATTGCCCAACCCCCCAGCTTCCAACAGAACTTTCCTGAGTATTCCATGAAACTAATGAACAAAACTTTAGATTCTCAAGTATATTAAATTATAAATGGATAATTATCTGCATTAGCAGGTTACACATTTACATTTTAACTAGGAACCACTGAACATAACCCCTTAGTTGAGGTCAAGGACTCAAATTAGAAACTTCAGGCACTTTGGTGGCAGGCCAGTGGCTCACAGCCTCCTTAAAGTTAAGCCTTATAAACATTTGTCTAGAAAATAAAGCTGTCTAGTTCATGAGTTTTTATTTTTACTACATATTCTCCTGATTCAAAAAACAAAAAAATTCACTGAGATGTCTCAGCTACTTCTCCAGTCCCCCTCATACTCATTTTCTATGCTTCAATCCAGCATTTATTTATGACATAAGCAAAACGTATTTTCTCCCTTATAAAAAAGGTAGAATAATATATAAACTTTTCAGTTCCTTTCTTTTTTCGCTTTTCAATATATCCTAGAGGTCTCTATACATACCAATACAATGAGATCTTCCTCATTCTCTTTTACAGCTTCACTGTATTGTATTTTGTAGATACCCCACTGTTTATTAAACCAGTCCCCTATTACCAGACACTTGCATTGTTTCCAATCTTTGGCTATTTATTATGAGCAATGATATCCTAATACACGCAGATGTTATCTGTAGGATAGATTCCTAGAAGTGGAAATGCTAGGTCAAAGGGTGTGGTAGACAGAACAGGGGCCCCCCAAAGATGTGGACATCCTAACCCCAGGAAACTACTACCTTACATTCAAAAGGAACTCTATAAATATGACTAAGTTAAGGACCTCCTTACTTTCACCCCAAATTATGGGTGAGTGGATGTAATCACAGGGGTCCTCATAAGAGGGAGCCAGGTCAGAGAGGAGAGAAGCTGCTACACTACTGCCTTTGAAGATGGAGGAAGGGACCATGAACCCAGAAATGTAGATGACCTCCAGAGACTAGAAAAGGACAGGGAAACAAATACTCCCCTAGAGTCTCCAGGAAGAACGTAGCCCTACAGACCCATTTTACATTTATGACCTCCAGAATTGTAAAATAATACATCTGGGTTATTTTAAGCCACTAAGTTTGTGATATTTTGTTACACAAGATATTGTATTCTGTTACAGTAGCAATCAGAAACTAATACAAAAGGTAGATACAATGTAAATTTTCTATATATTACCAAATCCTCTCCATAAAGTTCATACATTTTTGTACTTCTACCAGCAATGTGCCAATTTTTCCACTATCTCTCCAACAAAATATTATATCAAATTTTTGCCCATATAATAGGTGAGAAATGATTTATCTCAGTAGAGTTTTAATTCTCCAATGAGGCTGATTTAAAAAATTTCTTTTGCTGAAACTATCTGTTAAAATATTTTCTACCTATCAACGAAGCAGAAACAGACTCACAGACATAGAGAACAGACTTGTGGTTGCCAAGGGGCGGAAAGGAGGGATGGACTGGGAGTTTGGGGTTAGTAGTTACAAACTATTACATATAGAATGGATGGACAAGGTCCTACTGTATAGCACAGGGAACTATATCCAGTGTCCTGGGATGAACCATAATGGAAAAGAATATAAAAATGAATATATATGTGTAACTGAGTCACTTTGCTGTACAGCAGAAATTAAAACAACATTGTAAATCAACTATACTTCGATAAAATTTTTTTTAATGAAAATAATAAAATATTTTCTACATTTTTCTCCTGGGTTGTTACTTTGTTTTTAGATTTTTTTCCTAAAAACTCTTTATATTTTATGGATCTTACTTCTTTGTAATATGAATTACAAATATTTTTCCCACTTGATCTTTTGCCTTTTTACATTGCTTATGGTATTTATTGTCCTGCTTAAGTCTTTATTATTTGAATTTATTTTTACTTAATGTTTAAAGTTTTCCTCATATATGTTTCCATATTCAAAAGATTTCAGCGTGGCCTGTTTTAGTATATCAATAATCCAATAAGACTGTCTCCTAATCTCAAGGGCCAAGTGTAGTGGTTGACTTGTTTACCTTTCTTATTTCTGCATAGATACTTCAAATGGAAGAAAATTCCAGTGTGAGAAATACACAGATGATGGCAAAAGAAAATTCCAAGTAATCTAACACAATTTTTAGCCCTGCTTTACTTAAATTCGTTAAAATAAAAGAATTTAAAAATCCATAAATTTGCTGAGAGAATTACGAAGTATCACATGAGTACGTTTTTTATCCCAAGTGTATTCTTCTGAATTTTATTTTTGAGAAATCTATCCCTGTATTTATAGCAAGACATTTTTTTCTCTTGTTTTTTAATTTTTGAGCCTTCTTTTTATTTTCTAAATTATTTTTTACATTCTTTTCTTTACATTATTTTCCATTACGTTTATCACAGGATATTGAATATAGTTCCCTGTGCTATACATTAGGACCTTGTTGTTTAAGACATCCTTTCTCTTAATGAAAATGAATTAAGAACCATTTCTGGGTCACAATGAGGCAACAACATGTAACTGAGTTACTACTTATTAGGATGAAAATGTAAGCATCTTAAAAAATGGAAGCTGCAGGCTTCCCTGGTGGTGCAGTGGTTGAGAGTCCGCCTGCCAATGCAGGGGACACGGGTTCGAGCCCCGGTCCAGGAGGATCCCATACGCCACGGAGCGGCTGGGCCCATGAGCCATGGCCACTGAGCCTGCGCGTCCGGGGCCTGCGCTCCGCAGCGGGAGAGGCCACAGCAATGAGAGGCCCGCATACAAAAAAAAAAAAAAAAAAAAAAAACTTTAAAGTTTGTTTACAATTTAAACATTGTTGGAGACAGGAAAATATTGTGTTTACTTTTTATACTATGTTGCTTTCAAGTTTAAGTTTTCCAAAGAATGTTTATATAGTTGTGGGATTTTAAAAATTGTTTTGATGATAAAGTTATATACCTATGTATAAATTAAAAAAAAAAAACTTTTTGTTGTTCTTGGGAGTGAGCCTATGTTAGCCTTTGCATTTGGGCCTATTTTTACTACTTAGAGTCTACTGAATGTTGGCCACCAGGCACTGAGACCAGAAAAGGAGGGCATGATCCCTAACACAACAAGCTGCAGCAAGCATCTCATCCACTCCTGTGATGTCAATGGCCATAAAGTGACTTTGAAGTCTGTGACCTGCCTCCTTAGCAGATGTGTACTTCCAGTTGCCTTCTTGATATCTCCACTAGGATATTCCCAAAGAACTAAAACATGAATTTTAATAGCCCTAAGCTGAATGCTTCATCTTCTCCTCCAAAACCCACAGCTCCTTCTGAATTCTATTTCAATTAGTGATCATTCTTTCATCTTTTGTCTCATCAATTTTATCTTGCACTCTTCTACTTTTTCACTCTAAGTTAGCTGTTAAGCACTCTTTTTTTAATTGAAGTATAGTTGATTTACAATGCTGCGTTAGTTTCAGCTGCATAGCAAAGTGATTCAGAGATTATATATATTATTTATAACCTTATAGGTTATTACAAAATATTGAATATAGTCCCCTGTGCTATACGGTATGTCCTTGTTTATCTATTTTATATATAGTCGTGTATCTGTTAATCCCAAATTCCTAATTTATTCCTCCCCCCTCCCTTTCCCCATTGGTAACCATAAGTTTGTTTTCTATGTTTGTGATTTTTGAATCTTCCTATGAAATACATTTCAAGATCATAACAGTTTACAATTATTGTATTTCTCTAATATTTTAATTTTTTTAATTGTAAGTTATTTCAAACATATAGAAAATATCAGAAAATTAAATGATACCTAAAGATATTACTATTTTGCCATATTTGATTCATATCAACTTTTTTTAAAAAAGGAAAGAATGTTACAGATTTTTTGGTCACGTCGCATGCAGGATCCCCGACCAGGGATCGAACCCATGCCCCCTGCATTGGAAGCACAGAGTCTTAACCACTGGACCACCAG
This sequence comes from Aethalodelphis obliquidens, assembly GCF_003676395.1. Taxonomy (NCBI): domain Eukaryota; kingdom Metazoa; phylum Chordata; class Mammalia; order Artiodactyla; family Delphinidae; genus Aethalodelphis; species Aethalodelphis obliquidens. Next base: position 10,550,129 of record NW_020837959.1, read on the forward strand.
GGAAGTCTCCACAACTGAAGTCTTACCTTACCTGTGCCCTCTTTACCTCCACAGAGATAACCACTATCTTTTTTTTTTTTTTTTTTGGAGTATAGTTGATTTAAGATGTTGTGCTAGTTTCTGCTGTACCACAAAGAGAATCAGTTATACATATACATATATCCACTCTTTTTAAAATTCTTTCCCCATATAGGTCATTTCAGAATATTGAGAAGAGTCCCCTGTGCTATACAGTAGGTCCTTATTAGTTACATATTTTATATATAATAGTGTATATATGTCAATCCCAATCCCCCCGGTAACCATAAGTTTGATAACCACTATCTTAAAGTTAGTGTGTATTCTTCTCATGCTTGTTTTTTGCTTTTACATGTTCACTACTGTTTTATGTTTTAGAAATTTATATAAAAAATACACTGCATGTATCATTCTGAAACCTACTTTTTTCATATATATGTCTGAGATCCATGTAGATCATATAGATGCAGTTCATTCATTTTAAATGCTGTATAGTGGCCCACTGTATGAATAAACCACAATTTATATCCTCATTTTCCTGTTGAGTGACAGATTATTTCCTGTATTTGCTATTATTGATATAAATAGTGATGCACTGAAATCCTTGAATATGTCTCCTTGCATAGATATGTAAAAATTTCTTTAGAGCAGACATTTTTGTACCAGAACTTAGCTAGAACTTAGTCACATGGCCACACCTACCTGCAAGAGAGGATGAGAAATGCAGTCCATGGACCCAACTAAAAATTAGGGTTTCTATTTCTAAGAAGAAGGGAAAAACAGATAATGGCATTGTGGTAAGCAACTAGCAACCAGCAGCTGCTGCTATTTTAAGTATTTCCAAATGTCTTTGAAAACTTCAGAGGTTATTCCAATTCATATTCCCATCAACAATGAGTAAGAGGTCCAATTTCCCCATATGTTCTCCAATAACTTGCTATCAAATATATTAATTTACCAATCTGATGAACATGAAATATTAGTATCTCCCTGTTGTTTTAATTTGCATTTCCCTGATTACTACCAAGCATAAACATCATTAATCATTCTAGTTTCCTATTCTTTTCCTGTTCTTTCCTATTCTTTTCCTGCACCACCAGGGAAGTCCCTGAGAAATTGCTAATTTTAATGTAGCTATTGCAGAGATTGCTAGCTGTCTACCAGATTCCATCCTCTCTCTCCCACAATAATGGTGGGACCTAGATATGTCTACTCAGCTAAGCTGTATTTCCCAGCCTCCCTTGCAGCTTGGTGATTTAGTTGCCAACACTGGAATGTACGTGTAAGTAATGTGTGCTGCTTCTGGGTATAAGCCTTAAAATAATGGACGTGTGTTTGATCACTGTCTCTTCACCTTCCTTCACACTGTCATGTTAAAGTTAAAATCCAGAGCAACTTCAGAATCCGCCTGCCAATGCAGGGGACACGGGTTCAAACCCTGGTTCTGGAAGATCCCACATGCTGCGGAGCAACTAAGCCCGTGCACCACAACTACTGAGCCTGCGCTCTGGAGCCCGCGAGCCACAACTACTGAAGCCCGTGCGCCTAGAGCCCATGCTCCGCAGCAAGAGAAGGCACCGCAATGAGAAGCCCGTGCACCACAACAAAGAGTAGCCCCCACTTGCCCCAACTAGAGAAAGCCCGCACGCAGCGGCGAAGACCCAACGCAGCCATAAATTTATTTATTTATTTATTTATTTTAAAAATCCAGAGCAACCTTGCAAGCTATATGTTGAGGATGACAAAGCTACCCAACTAGTCTGGGTCTCTGTGAGGGTTTCATGGAGCAAAGCCTATCTACGTACTCTGAACTATTACATCAAAGAGAAATTAATTTCTGTCTTATTAGCTGCTGCATTGGGGTATTTTTTTTTTTTTTTACAGACACTTGGCCAAATATGCCAAATATGTTTAAGAAGGATTTCTTAGATGACAAACAAACAGTAATTATTTTAGGCTGATTTTTCTTTGTGTCTAGTATAAAAAGTCCCTCTTAAGATCATAAAAATTTTTGGAAAAAAATACAGGAGAATATTTTTAAGTTTTGCTTTTCAAATACAGGCTTTAATACTGAAATGTGGTTTGCGTATAGGTGAGATAAAGATTTATATTTTTATATGAGATTGGCCAGTTGTTTCAGCACTGTTTATTGAATATTCCATCCCACTGATATATAATCACTTCTGTTATATAACAAATTATCACAGACACATGACTGTCTTCTGTTCCACTGGTCTATGCTTATAATCTTGTGCCAATGTCACACTACTATGATTACTAAAACTTTATACTGAATCTTGATATTTGGCTGGATAAATCTCTCACTATTTTTCAAAATTATCTTGGCAATTCTTGACATTTTACTCTTGCATTTGAGTTTTAACATTCACCTATCAAATTACACACACACATACACATATACAACTATTAGGATTTATAATAGAACTGCACTGAATGCATGAACTGACACAGGAAGAAATTACATCTTTACAAAATTGAGTCTCCCATTCATGAGCATGTTATATCTATGTAATACATATACTTTTATAATTTTCTCCATAAAGATCCTCAACATCTTTTGTTAGATATATTCCAAGGCCCCTTAGGTTTTTGGTCATTTCATATGGTATTTTTTAAATTGCATTTTCAATTTGTTGTTGGCATATGGGAATGCTGTCAGTCTTTTTTATATTTACCCTATAACCTATAATTTTTCTGAATTCTCATTAATTTTAATGTTTTGGTTGTATTAGATTTTCTATACAGGCAGTCATGGCGAATAATAACAACTTTAATTTTCTTTTTTCGTCTTCATGTTTTTCATTCCTTTTCTTTTTTTATTGCCCTGGATAGAACATTCAGTAAAATGTAGAACAGAAGTTGTGAGATTAGCATCTTTGTCTTGTTCCTGACTTAAAGGGGAACGCTTTCTAATGCTTACTCTGAGTTTTACGGTATACTCTTTATCATGTTAATAGAATTCCTTTATTATTCCTACTTGGATAAACTTATAAGTATGTTTTAAATTTTATCAAAACTTTTTTCTGGGCTTCCCTGGTGGCGCAGTGGTTGAGAGTCCGCCTGCCGATGCAGGGGACACGGGTTCATGCTCCGGTCCGGGAAGGTCCCACATGCCGCGGAGCGGCTGGGCCTGTGAGCCATGGCCGCTGAGCCTGCGTGTCCGGAGCCTGTGCTCCGCAACAGGAAAGGCCACAACAGTTAGAGGCCCACGTACCACAAAAAAAAAAAAAAAAAAAAAAACTTTTCTGAATCTTTTGAGATGATCATATCATTTTCTTCCTCTAATTTGTAAATGTGGTAGATTATATCATTTTTTATAATAATACCCCAAAGCTTTCATTTATTTATTTATTTTTTTTTTTGGCTGCGTTGGGTCTTTGTTGCTGTGCGCAGGCTTTCTCTAATTGTGGCGAGCAGAATCTACTCTTACTTCGGTGCATGGGCTTCTCATTGTAGTGGCTTCTCTTGTGGAGCATGGGCTCTAGGCATATGGGCTCAGTAGTTGTGGCTCGCGGGCTCTAGAGCTCAGGTTCAGCAGTTGTGGTGCACAGGCTTAGTTGTTCCATGGCATGTGGGATCTTCCTGGACCAGGGATCGAACCCATGTCCCCTGCATTGGCAGGCGGATCCCTAACCACTGCACCACCAGGGAAGCCCCAGATTATATTATTAAATTTTTTACTTGTAAGACCATCCTTGAATTCCTGAGATAAATCCTCCTTAACTAAGACTGTGGTTTTATACATGACACATCTGATCTGCTCATGTTTCATTTAGGATTTCTGCATTATAAACATAGAGTGAAACTAGATCACAATTTTTCTTTCTCTTACTATCCCTGTTAAATTTTACCACCCTCATCAAATGAGTTGGGAAACTTGCCTTCTTTTTTAAAATTTTATTAAACTGTGGGTATAAAATAGGAGTTATCTGTTCCTTGAAGGTTAAAAATCATTATGAGCCTTAAAGGTTTAAAAGCATTATCAGCCTGGTGTGTTTTACTATGGAAATTTTTTAAATAAATAACTACATTTGTTTAATGGTTGTATGTTCATTTAGGTCTTCTATTTCTTCTTAAAGCAATGAATCAGATAAAGACTACATTAGCCTCCAGTACAATACTGAACAGAACTGGTAAGAGCTGGCATCCTTATCTTGTTTCCAGTCTCACAGGGAAAATATTCAGTCTTTTCCTTTGAGTATTGTGTTAGCTGTGGTTTTTTTGTACATGTTTTTTATCTAGTTGAGAAAGATGACTTCTACGTTTACTGAGAGTTTTTATCATGAACTACTCATATTTATTTTCTATATGATATTCTCTCAGTTGTGTTCCCATGATATTTTTAAACACCCTAAATTAGTCATTATCATCATTATTTTTTTGTTTTCTTGTTTTTTGGGGTTTTTTTGCGGTACGCGGGCCTCTCACTGTTGTGGCCTCTCCCGTTGCGGAGCACAGGCTCCGGACGCGCAGGCTCAGCGGCCATGGCTGACGGGCCCAGCTGCTCTGCGGCATGTGGGATCCTCCCGGACCGGGGCACAAACTCGTGTCCCCTGCATCGGCAGGCAGACTCCCAACCACTGCGCCACCAGGGAAGCCCCATCATTATTTTATGTATACAATACTTGTTTCAATATTCCCACATATTGATGATCCTCTTCTCTATGTACCGTTTCTTCTTGCTGTCTACTCTTCTAGGTTTAACAGACTTCTTCCTCCTGTACCTCCTATAACTTTTATTATGATTATCAAAGATGAGTGGTAAATTCCCACACTTTTTTGTCTGAAAATGTTTTTATTTAGTCCTCACTTTTAAATAATAGCTTAGCTGGGTATGCCATTCTGAGTTATTTTCTCTCAGCCCTTTCAAAATATTATTCCTTTATCTTCAGATATCTCTTGTTAATGTTGAGAAGTATGCTACTAGCTTAAATGTTGTTTCCTTGTATATAATCTTTTACAGTTTCTGATGTTACCTCGTTCATCTTTGAACACCCTAAAACAATTTATTGGCATTTCTTCTAAGGTACATGCTATACTTTATATTATTTAGTCAATCGCATACTTTAGTATTACTTACCTCATATTATTTAGTCATTTTATATAATTGCCTTAACTTCCCCATTATAGAACAAGCTACCTGATGCTGTAAAAAATGCTATACGTCTCTTCCTATAAAGAAGCACCATGGGACTTCCCTGGTGGTACAGTGGTTAAGAATCCACCTGCCAATGCAGGGGACACAGGTTTGAGCCCTGGTCCAGGAAGATCCCACATGCTGCGGAGCAACTAAGCCCACGTGCCACAACTACTGAGCCTGCACTCTAAAACCCACAAGCCACAACTACTGAAGCCCACGAGCCACAACTACTGAAGCCCGCGCGCCTAGAGCCCGTGCTCTGCAACAAGAGACGCCACCACAGTGAGAAGCCCGCACACCACAACGAAGAGTAGCCCCGCTCACCGCAACTAGGGAAAGCCCGTGGACAGCAACCAAGACCCAACGCAGCCAAAAATAAATAAATTAATTAATTTTAAAATATATATTAAAAAAAAAGAAGCACCATGCTCTCTTATGGAATGGGGAGTGGCACATGAAAAAAAAAAAAGATCAAAATGCCCTATCTGAGTTTAGCAACAAAGGCTTGTCAACAAAGATATCAATCTGTTGACAATTGGCTAATGTTTAAGTACAAACAGCAAATGAGTAAATTACCTATGCACTGACTATTCTGTGCACAATTTATTGTTTGGCTTTCAACAGATGGTTAGCATTCTTATTAAAAATTGTTTAAACATCAAAAATGTATTCATTAAGCTCAGCAAAGATTTCGTCTGCCAATATAGTAATTTATAGTGTGTACATAGATCTGACTCTGAGTGAATTTATTGTGAAGGGCAATAGTCCCAACTATTTCTAAATATACAAGCTAAGCTGTTTCCATCACTGGGGTTCAAACATATCTGAGCAATTTTGAAAACACAGGAAAACAACCACCTGAAATCTATTTACATGAAAGACTGCGAAGCCTCCTGGGAGTAAACTTATTACCTTAAGCAAAGAGAAGATTAGGTAGCTTGATCTTGAAACAAAGTCTTGGTGCCTAGAGGAGACATTAATTGTGAACGTACCATAGTTCCTGAGATTAGGCATTATCCCTAGTTCAGACCACTGTGGGTTCAAATCTAGATTCTAAGGAAGCAGAGGGCTATAAATAAAAATGAAAATACCTTTTTCTATTAAAACCACTGACAGAATACATTGTAGACCATTTTGGAACTCTCTTACAGAGTATATCACAGATAATCAACAATTGCAGAGCTTTGGCATCTCCATATTACCAGTACATTCATCACCAGATGTATCCAAAAGCAGCAGCTACAATGCACACAGAAGGGATGCCTGACAAGACGGACAACACCCAGCAAAACTAGCAACCAAAAGGCATGAAAAAACCCACAGAAGAAGGTAAATCTTTGGAAAATGGATTAAAAACATAAAATACTATTAAGTACTAAATCTGGCAGCTTACCAGACTTGTTACTGAAAATACCTACAATATCTCTTGAGCACCCTAGAAAAATTTGGATGGAATTTTACCAGATGCATACAGCGCAAGGAGCAGGGTTATTTTAACAATACAGTCAAGGTATGAGAGAGAGGCATGCAGCCTCAAATTGAGAATGTCGGGGGACTACTATTTGGGAAGGTAAATTTGTAACCTATTCCTCAAATCTGCAATGCAGTTGATTTTTGTTAATCACACTCCCTATGATATGATATTTTAAAATTAAGATACTTCTGACTTTATGAAAACATTTGAGTATTTTAATAACTGAAAATTCCTACTTTTTCCTATAGTTTACACATTTTTTTTTTTTTTTTTTTTTGGTTGTGCCGCACAGCATGCATTGTCTTAGTTCCCCCACCAGGGATGGAACCCGTGCCCCCTGCAGTGGAAGCAGGGAGTCTTAACCACTGGACCACCAGGGAAGTTCCAGTTTACACTTGCTCACAGCTAGAAATAGAATGTTCACAGAAATCTTTCACAGAACGACAACCAAGATGAAAAATGTCACCCAAGGAACTAAAGTATGGGGGTGGGGGGGTAACTCTAAAGTGTAATCCAAAAAAATAAATAAATAGAGGGTAATCCAATTTCAAAACAATATATGTCATTTTACTATCAAATAGTCTTTGGACTCACCTTCCTCAGAGGTTCTCAGATCGTGTTAGGGCAACATCTTTTCCCAGCTTTTCTAGGTAAGAGAATGAATACAAAAACTTAAATGATTTACTAGCCCAGATCCCAAGTTAAAGCCCAGACCTCATCTCTCCTACTGTCTTTTTTGCCAGAAGCAGTACTAACCCTCTTTCCAACAAAGAGGGTGGGAGATGTCATACCAATGTCACAGCAGCAGCAGAAACTTTGAATATGAGGAGGCTGAGAAGAAACGACAGAAAGGTGACTCCCAAATACTGAGTTGAGTATTAACCCTGTATTATACACACTCTGTAGACCAGCTGAACTTCTTTCGTGGGCTGGACAAAGGCATTTCTAGACAGGGCTAAATGCAGACTCAAAGTGAGTAAGCTAAGAAAGGGAAAGGGCTCCAGGAGGTGCCCAATAATCTCAGAGCAGTTTCCTTTCTACAACTCCGCGGCCAAAAATAACCCAACAGTGAAAGGGAGCTACACCAAGTACTTCAAGTATCAGTTAAATTTCCTCCTCTTCTTTATGAATTTGTATTACTTATTAGACACTTGACACATGTTTAAACACTTACATAGCTCCTCCGTTTCAGGAAATATGGCTTGTTCAGCTGAGGGGGAAAAAGAAGCATATAATGAGGGAGTTAACAAGGGCTGCTATTTTTTTACAACATTCTTTAAAAACTGAAAAACCTCTTTAAACACCAGGAGCACCTTAAATAATTCACTCTAGGCCTGCGGCGCCCATGATGTGGAGGCTTCCCTCTCGGTTCCCTGTCCGGCCACGTGCTCCCCGGATTTCGGCCCAGACGGTGGGCCTGACGGGCGGCCCGTGCAGCCACGTGGGGCCCCAAGGCCTCCTCGCCACCGTCCACAGTGTTAGGGGCCCACGTTGGGTCGGAGCGCCCCGGGGAGGTCGGACCCCGGAAGGAGGGCCAGCGCCCTTTGACCTCGGACGCGCAGGACGCCGGGAGCAGGCAGAAGTAGGCCCCAAGCCCGTCGTGGCCCTTCGCAGCCTGGAGGCAGCGTCTCTGAGGCTGCCGGGCGGGCCTGGTGGGCGGCTGGGGGAGTCAAACGGTGCCCGAGGTGTTCTGTCGCCGGCCGGATCCGGGAGGCCACAGCCTCGGGCCCCCAGACCCTTCTCCCTTGGCGGGCGGGAAACGGCGCCCTACGAAGAAAGGGTCCACGCGGAGGCCCTGGGGGCCCCCGTCGGCCGGCTCGGCTGACCTCTGGCCTTCGTGGCCGCTGTGGTGCGAGGGGAAGGTGAACGCGAGCTGCGTTCTCTCAAGTCCCGCGCACTCTCGTGGGGGGGGGGGGGGGGCGGGGGGGGGCGGGGCGGGAATTGGGTAGCGGGGACTGAGGGCCCAGCCGGGAGCAAGGAGTGCGAAACACGGCCACCGAGTGCGGCCGGGACTGCGCCGGCTGCGGGGGCGAAGGGACGCACCTGCCTCCTCCCACCTGGGCCCCGAGGCCGCCGCCGCTGCAGAGCCATCCTCGCGGAGGTCGCCGGGGGCCGGTACCCGGAACCTCGCGGCCCTCGAGTGCTCCCCTCCCTGGGGGCGACCCGAGTACCCTTGATCGAGCCCCGCTCCCCAGGGCTGAGAGAGTTCGACGCTCCCAAGGAGGGAGTCTCAATGCAGGAATTCCTCCTGCTTTGCTTCCAGAGTTGAAAGGCCGGAGGCCGTCGGTTCTGCAAAGAGGAGCAGTCGGGCGCGCAAGCAGCTGATGAAAATAATTGTCCTCGCACACAACCCTGCGGCCAGGGGCGCGTGCGCGCGCGGGGGCGCGCGCGCGCACACACACACACACACACACACACACACACACATACACACACACACACATACACACAACTTGCCTCATCTAGCTGCCCAACCTTAGTATTCCGGGCATGCGGTTTTCAACAACTTGCTTGACACAATAACAAAGACATTTAAATACCAGGACGCAGACTTCACTTTTTAACGTGCTGAGAGGAGCTACTTTCAAAGCTTCCCCACCGCGAATAAACTGACAAAAAATATGGGGTGCACTTATAAATTAAACACCTTACTCTGAAAGCAACGTGCTTTAATCAGGTTTCTAAGGCAATAGCCATCTCTGTCTTTTCTTATTCACCCAAATAATGCCCCAAGAAGGAGCCCCTTTACCCAAGAGAGAGCTGGGAAAAAAAAAAAAAGAATTATACCCACTGCTAGTAAAAATCATCTTAAATCAATAGAGCACCACTTGAACTTGAGTTTCCATTGTTTCACTGAATCATCAATGTTTTTAATTAAACAGCTACCCTTTCTGTTAAAACATTACATAAAAGGGTTAGGTTTCTACTTTTGTTGAGGCAGCTGGCGTTTGTTGGCTGTTGTGTTTGAGCAACAGACTGTTCAATAGAAGCGAGAAATAGCTCAACGCGCTCTTAATAGACCTGTTTCAACAATGTACCTTGAAAAGGAATACATTGTGTTATTGTGTTAGTTTGCTACAAACCTATTAAAAGAAAAATAGCACCCATCAGGTCTAACAAAACGCATTTGTATTATATGCACTTATCTGCTTCAAATACACTTCTTGGCACAATATCTAGAATTCAACTAGATCACCAAGAGCTGGATGGAAGAACACATACCAGTTAGGTAATGATACACGGGCTAAAAATAATAATAAAAGAAGGTCTAAACAGATGGTAATTGCCACTTTTTGTTTGTTTATCATGAGAAATGCAGGCACCCCTACTTCAATTGAAAATATCTTGCAAAAGCATGGACTCCTATGACAAAAACAATTTAAAAAATATTTCCAGCGTGGGAATATTGATTCAGATCCCATATTTGGAACGAATCTGATACACTTTCGATAGTAATTTGTTTCAGAGAAGGATTCAGGGCAGAAGCGATGCATTTTAAAAGCAGAATTAAATAGCGCAAAGAGCTGGGTTCTTTAGGGAAATGCGTGAAACAAACAAATCGAAAGCAAGGGTTTCAGCCAAGAGGTTGGGGAGCAACGCTGTCTGGCAGTAAGAAAGGAGGTGCTTCTCGAAAGTGCTCTCTTTAAAATGATTTTTAACTTATTTTATTGTGTTTTAAACACAGAACGAAACTTGAAGCAAAGAAACAGGCAGCTTTGCCACTGTGAGACAGAAACTAACTATGGTATGTTTCAGGGAGGGCTGACACTTGGACCACAAATCTTCGGAAACAGAGCCGCAAATGATGAAGCTAATTTAGCTCTGACATCCGCTTAGAGGAAAATACACCCAAAGTAGCATCTGTCAGAGGGAGACGTCTTTTGCTCCCACAAAAGGCAATCGATTTAGTTTCCAACCTCAGAGTGCCCAACATTCACTTTCAAGGGCAAAAATGTTGGGGGCACGAGAGAATAGTATACTGTCTACAATTGAACTCAATTGTCCATAAAAGAGAACTTACATAGATTACAATAGCACGCTTTGAGAGATGTCTATGTTAACAAGTAGATGAAGCAATATTCTGCCCAATGAAGTCAATTGTTTTACATTTCTGAATTAGTTAATTATCAGGTGAAGATTTAGAAAAATGTCACGCTGGAACTTTAGATGACAGTTTTGCCATATTGTGAAATAGCTATATTAGACTTTTCTAGAAGGCATTTGAAGTCAAATAACTGATATGACTGCTCTCCACAGTTAAGATAATTTTTTCCTCAAGAAGGGTGTGTGTATGCATGTGCTGGGAGGTAGCTGAGATGTGTTTGATTTATACTTTACGACTTTTCACTGATAATGTCTCCTCTCTAGACCAAATCAATTTTTGAATTAATTCCCTTGAATTTAAAAAATGGAAATGAAGTCATAAACCCCAAATTGCATGTTATGAAATTAGTTTCTCATAAGATTGACAGAAGAGTTGACACATTCAAGGTGAGATTTTTTGATGTATCAAATAATCTACCAAAGATGAAAGAAGTTCACAATAAATTGGTTTGGCCATGATATGATATATTGTTACTAAGTCTTTCTAAAAAGTCTTTAATTTTTCATTTATAACTTTTAGAAATGTTTGTGTGACAGAAGTTAAGCTATCTAGGGGAAATATTCAATGATTTTAATTTGAAGAGATTGTTCAAACAAACAAAGAATCACCAAAGAGATCACTTGAAAACCCAGCAGAGGAAGAAATGTATTTTAGAGGAAGACTGTAATTTGATTCCTTGTTTTATTGTTGGTCTTGAAAATCCTTGATTTTCCACTCTTGCAAAGAATTTTCAGTAATATATGAATGCTAAATATTTTATTTCTTTATCTAAGTAAAAAAAAAATCCAAATAGTATGTACTATAATTTGCCTCCCCTTGAAGAATAGGAAGACCATATGTAGATTATTTTTTATAGGCCCCCCCCCAAAATCTCCCTCGAAAGAGACCTTTAGACTATTAATTTATTGTCACTCATATCTAGAAAAGTTTTAACCAGTCAAATCTTTTTAAAAAATCTTTACTGCCATTCATCCTAAGCAGCATCTAATTTGAAAGATTCTGTAAAGTATAAGTTTCAAAGGATCTTCTCTTTTCAGTTTCTCGGTCTGCCTTAGGTAGGTAAATGAATATCATTTCAGATTTCCTTTTAGTTTCTCTTGCCCTTTAGCTCAGAAGTATGGGAAGTAAGAGAGGTTAATATTTTTAAAACATTTCTGCCACACGGAATTATTTCAATGCCATTCTCTGGTGTTGTGTCTGAAAAACGGGTGGCCGAGCCCGCTGCCTGCAGCGCCAGACATTCAGCCGGATCCACCCCTGGGCACAGTCGTCAGAGGGAAAAGATTCAGCTTCCAAACTTGATTAAAAACAGCCTAACAGTCTCTGCCCCGCTAAAGAACTGTGAGGCTTGAGAAGCTGAGTAAACTGCCTAGGAGCAGAGGTGGCTGAGGTCTAGATCCCTTTCAGATGGTTATTGAGAGAAGCTCAAAAAAAAAAAAAAAAAGCAGTAGATAGTGGGCTGCAGAAGGACAACTTGTCCTCCCAGATCCGAAGTTGAAATCGACTTTACACAATTTAGGTGCTGACAAAGAGTGATTCTACCTTGTAATGTTTCACCTTAATTTGAAGGGAGAAAGGAAACACATGCACATACCAAAGACCTACTGAGATGCTGGGGAAATGTTAACCTGTTTCTGAGCTTTTTTTTTTTTTTTTGGCTTCCTTTTGGCAAATACTTCAAAATATTCTTCTCCCCCTGAAGATATATTCTGGGAGATACAATTAAAAGAAAAATAACAAGATGGAAAACTGAAAGAAAAATGAGGAGTGCATCGGTTGGTGAATAAAATAGATGTCTGTCAGCATCTTCTTAAGAATATGTTGTCCTCATTGTTTTTGCATGTGACATTTTTACAGTGAAAAACTAAAGACATCCAAACAGGAGTCCAAATATCAAGAGAAGTGGGAGGTTTCCTTATGTGTTTCAATAGTAAAATGAAAATTGTGTCTGTGTGTGCCTACGTGTTCTCCTTCAATTTGAAATTTTATTCCAGAACGTGGTGCAATTTGTTACTTTTGTGTATGTGTGTGTGTGGGCACAGGAGGAGGAAAATATGATACATTTGGGGATTTTTCAGTAGTGCTGTGTTTAGTTTTAATTTTCCTGTATTTTAAAATAAACACTTTGACCAAAGCATGTTTGATCTCTGCAAGAAGGAAATATACATTGTGAAGGAATGTGCAGCGGTTGGGTATGAAAATGGGGTTGTGACTCACAGCTGCAGGCAGAAAAAAAAGGCGTCATGGTGTCAGCCAGAGGTGTTCAGTCTAATAATTCAAGCTGTAAACTGTATCCCCTAAAATTACCTACATAATAAATCATTGTGTGAAGAAAAAAAAGTTTGGACTGAAAAGTATAAGTGAAACAGAATCCTCAGGAGACTTCAATGCTGGGACCTACTGGCAATGATGTGAAATATGGGTTTATTTTGTCCAAAACTTTAAGAATCAGAACAATACTGGAAATTATTCTAGTAGAGCTGATTTTTTTTCTTTTTGCCTTGGGTTTCAACACATTTTTACATAGTCTGTTACAGAAATGGGTTGCACTTTTTCTCCTCTCCTGATCACGCAGCCGAAGCTGCTTCATGGGATTTCCAGTCAATTTATACAGCTTCAAGGGTAAACTCAATTCAAGAATGGCTTTATTTTCAGAAAAATAGTATTACTAAGTTATCAAATACATATCAAGAATGGAGGCAGAAATCTTTCTGGAAATTACCTTAGGTTCCTGTCTCAGATTTCACTGTTGCTTATAGGTAGCAAAGAAAATATCACTTTTATGTAACCTGGTCAATTCACTTGCCTAGGAATTCACTGCAAATTGAAACACTTAGGCACTGTGGTTGGGAAAGCCAGTGTCAAATACTGGAGACTTGAGAAACGGGAAACTTTGGGATGGAATGCACCCGTTTGGAGTAAAAAGGAGCTCAGTGCCTGGAGAAAAGATGCAATTGTCAAGAGGAAGTTTAAAGGCCAAGGACAGATGAAGTCTTTAAAACAATGAGGGTGAGGAAGTCAAGAAGCAGACTCACCAAAACCACATTGAAACTATTTTATAGTCTCCCCTACATTTCCAGAATTAGTGAGCAGAGAAGCACCGCACTGGGAACGTGAGCTGTGAGCTCTAGTGTGCACACCGGCCCTGCGACAGGGAGAAAGTCAAGCTGACACGGGTCTCTTTCGCCTGGGCATTTCAAATGAAAATATAAGGAGGAGGGCGGAGAGAGAAGGAAACAAAACGAAGCTCGAAAATACTGACTCCGAAGTCTGCAATAAAGATTAACTGGAAAAAAGGAAGTCCATAGCAATTAAAACTCCTACCCCGGCTCATTAGTATTCATGACCTTATGTCCAGCTTTTCTGTTTATCTTTCTCCCAGGATCAATATCGAAGCAGCGTGGGCCTGGGAGGAGCCCAAGCCGAGCCCCGCGTGCGCCCGACCTTTCGCGCCCTCCCTACAGGTCAGAGCATCTTCAGAACCGCCCGGCCAACGCCCGCGCCCATGCTCATTAAAGCCACCATTCATCTGCCAGCGGGGAGAGGGAGGGGGAACAGGCCCGGGGCGGTGGAGGGGTGGGGGGAATGGGCAAACAGACCCAACTGACTCCAAAGAGTTTCGAGAAACCGCACGCGGCCGCACCAACCACCGTGGGCCCAGTGGGCCAGGAGTAAGAAAAGAAAAAGGATGAGCCGCGTCTGCAGCAAGAGTCCCAGCGCGGCTTCTGGCCAGGCCCTTGCTGGCTCGGCCTGGTTCCAGACCCCAGATTTTGTTAGGGGGAGGCAACATATAAGAGCCACCTTCATGCGCCCCCAAAGAGAACCCCATGCCCTTCCCAGCCCAACGTGGTCTGGAGCCTCCCCAGGCTTCCGCAGACGTCTGAGAAGCCACCCAGTGTCAGAGCCTTAACTACAACTGCTATCTTTGAAATTATTATTATTATTTCTAACCCCCACCTTCTCTAGGGGCGCTGCGCTCCGTTCCGTTCCGCAGAACCACCGGCTTGGCCTCAGGGACAGAAAATAAAACTGGCTTCGGAGGTTAGGCAAGGAAGAGGCTGAGGCAGGGGTCGGAGAGGTGCGGTGTGTGCGTGTCGGGGGACAGTCAGCTCCTCCTGGTTTAACTGAGAGATGCGGCGCGACCTCCACCCACCCACACCCGGGGGTCAGAAGGTGCGCGGGCAGGCCGGATGGTCTGGCCCATCACGTTCCCAGGGAAGTGGGCCTGAGGGACCCCCGACTGTGGGTAGCTCCCACCCAACTTCGTTTCACGCTGGTGGCCACCTGCCCCAAATCTGTGCGGCTCAGGTCCACCCCACCCACGAGAGCCCGTGGCTGGGGGATGCCAGAGGAGGTGAGCATGTGTGAGTGCATGTGTGTGTGACTCGGTCTGTGTGTGTGCACGCACGCGAGGGAAGAGGCGCCCCCAGCTCCCGCCTGGCGGCTGCGCTGAACCTCATCCTGAATAAGGGGCAGGAGAGATGCCAGATGCGGGGCGAGGGCGGGACGCAGGGCTGGAGACGAAGCGAAGTGTCACCTCTTCAAAAGCTCGTCGGCCCCTGGGAACAAAAGGGAAACTTGGGAGGGCGAAGAGGGAGCCCCAGCACGGACCTTTCCCCGACAGGGCCCGGGGGTGGGGGTGGGGGTGGGGCGGGAGTGGGAGGACCCGAGCCCCACGTACCCCGCCCGAGATCTGGGTTGTGGCCGCGCAGGGGCGGGGCGGGGCGTGGACGCTGCGGCCCCAGTCGCCCCACAGCCTTGACCGTGAACTCGAATCCTCGGGCTGCCCTGGTTATGGTTTACAGGAGCTCTCATTGGTAACACCCCGTTCAGATTGCCAGCGCTGCCTTTTCGTTCTCAGGCGCCCAGCTGGTCGGGCCTGAGGGTTTATGCTAGATCACCCGATTCGGTCTGGAAGGATCTAGATTCTTCCCTAAAATAAAAACCTAGCAGCAATCTGTTGGAGGCCCGTGGTGGGGTTGGGGGTAGAGAAGAGGGCGACATTTCTCAGGCCCTGTTCTGAGCTGCCAGTTAAAAATAGAACCCATTCATTGCATTCTACTGGGGGTAGCAGTGGACCGAGGCGCTGCAAGTTTCTGTGGAACAAGAGCGATATCAGACTGTAATCAATCAACCCACAAGTCTTTCTTTATTGAACGCCTACTTTGGATCCCGAGGGTCGCTTTCCGTGTCCGTTTAAGTGAAAACGCATCCAGTGGTTCAGCCCAGTCTTGGTGGGATGTTATTGAGGCTTTTATTTCTTAGCTCTTGGTCGCAGGCCTAGCGCTCCCTCTGGGTTATTTCGGTGACATGATGTGGGGGAAGGTAGGACCCGAGTCCCTAGTGAGTACTCGGTGGGTCCCCTCGAGTCCCGCCATGCCACCGGTGCGCTCACCAGGGACCTACCAGAATCCCCTGCCCACCCCACTCCTGCCGACCTGGGTGGGCAACCGGTCACCTGGAAAGCCCAGGCCTTCCTAGCCAACCCCAGGTTGCAAAAGATCAGTGGGGAGCACAGGGAAACCCGAACCTCCGGTCCAGCCTATGATCTGCCCTTGATCTCAGAGTTTTGTGCGGAAAATACACCACTCGAGACTGAAAACATCCGTCTGAAAAAGAGACAAAGGGACCAGGGGGTGGGGAGGAGGAGGAAGAGAGAAGGTGCCAGCAGAAAGGAAAGGGGCTGGACAGCGTGGGACGGGGAGTGCTGGGCCTGTGACCTGTTTCCTTTCTGCGCGTCCCGACGGGCCTCTGCCCTAGCAGCCTCCCTTGCTCGCGCCCAGAGCAGAACCGAGCCTCTGCTCCCGGAGTGACCTTCTCCCCCGCCCGCCCGGGGCTTCAGGGGACATCACTGAACCGGGAGATACTGATACCGATGCCAGTTATCATTGTGGTCATTAATAATGCAGTGAGGATCACGATAATTAATAATAATAATAATGATGGGCCTCCCGAGGGGGCTCCAGCTGCCTCCAGATAAAGCGATTCTCGCGTTCAGGGAGTTACTCGGTGGTGGATAGAGCGGAGCGGAAAAGGAGCGAGCTTGCGAGTTCTGAAGTTCAAGTTGACAGCGTTGACCTGCAGGAACAGTGCCCCGGCCCGGCAGTCGGCCTCCCTGCGGGCAGCGAACCACAGCGCAGCTCTGGATCCCCTGAGGGAGGCGGAAACTGGCCTCAGTTTGGTGGTTCTGGAGGCAAGGCAGGGGCAGGTTAGATTCGGGTCCCTATAGGCGGGGGAGGGGAGACGCCTGCACCGCCCACTCCCAGGCCCAGGTACCTCGAGGCCGCGCGGGACCTTGGGCCGCCTGCCCCCCGCGCGCGCGTCTAAGTTGAGGCGTCCTGACATCTCTGATGCTCTCACACCTTCGCCATCTCCCTCTCCCCCATCCTGTCTCCGGGAACGCGTAGGGCCGAAGTGAAAGGGGGAGACCGGGCCACACCGTCAGGTCTGTGACTTGTTTGGACAAAGCGGCGGGACGCAAGGGCTGCAGAACGGAGGAGAGAGATTTCGCTGCAAAGCTGCTCCCACCCGCCCCCTCACACCCTAGGGTGGACTTAAGAGGCCGCTCCCGGGCTGTCGTCCTCCTCACGCCAGGCCCCTTCCCAGTTTTATTTCCTGCTCACAACCAGGATCAGCGCCCCCGGACCTAAAAGGCCCCCGGCAGCTCTCCGACGTTCAGATCTGGAAAGCGGTCCCGCCGACGCAAGGCTGTGACAGTGTCCTCTTCTTGCAGCCTTCCTTCTTCCCCCAAATGAGAAGAAAAGCCCCCAGGCCTTGAGTTGATACTAAAATCACCCCCCCTCCCTTTCTGATCTTCTCCTTGGGCTCGGGAGGTTGTCTCAAAGCCAATAATTTCCACCAAAAAAAAAAAAAAAAGTTTAAAACATTTAGAATAGACCATCTCATTCTTGCACAGGTTATGACAAACATTTAATCAGATTCCTGCGCCCTCTCCCCAGGGGGCGGGGGACGTTGGAAAACTGTACACGTTTTCCTCACAGCTTATAATGTGTTCAATGAAATCTCCCAAGGATCAAGTAACATATGCCACTTATTTGAATAATTTTCCTTAATATTATTAGGGGTTATAAATTTGATTTTAATAAGGGATTGATTGCTTCAGGAGCTGGCGCTTAGGCATTTCGCTGGACTGTTGGGGAGGGCTGGCCCTGAGGCGACTGTCACCCTCTGGGACACACACACAGCCCCCAAGCTACAGTCTTTCCCTCCCCATTGAATGGGTAGCGTGGCCTCCGGAAGGTCAGGGTTGCCCTTCTCCCCAAGCAGCCCTCCAGCCTACCCTGCTGGTCCCTGCGGCTCAGTCCAGGACCAGAGGGGAAGGAGAGAAGCGCCGGCCACTGCAGCCAGCCGCGCCATCAGCCTCCGCCAGGAGAGCCCTGAGCGCCGCTAGGCAGTCCTATGGGGGTATCGCCACTGACGTCCAAACCTTTTCACCGCTGGGGGGTGACTCCGGGACTGCCAGGGCCTCTCTGAGCAACACTGGTACTCAGGAAGTTCTAGAAATGTCTTGATGGCTCAGGGCTTTAAAAACAAATACCCTCATTCCTACCCTTTGATTATTAAAATTATTTTTCCCTTCTTCCTTAGATCATCTTGTTTGAAAACTCTGTTAAACTCTTGCAGGGTAGGCGAGTGAGGCTGCAAACCTTGGAGAAAGCTGGTGGTCCGTCCTTTGCCTCACTCACTTCCACCTGGCCATTTTCGTCTTTGTAGCTTATTCTATTTGATTTAACAGAATTCTTGAAGAGGTTCTCTTTTCATTTGGGGCCGATGATTTCTTGCTTTCCTAAATCAAAATGTAGTCTATTTGTCACCTTCCTCCCTTGAACATCGTGCTTATTGGTGAGCAGCGGCTGGGCAGATAAGCAGGATTTCTTGAGCAAGCTCTCTGTTTAAAATTTCAAGAAAAAAACTTTTAGTAGAAAGGGGCCCTTAAACTATAATCATTGAGCCAAGTTCAAAAACAAAGTACTCAGCTCAGTTTTAAACATGCAATTAAAAATAACTGTACCTCAGCTTTTCAGAGGGAGGGAAAGGAAAGGGGGCAGGGAAGAGGGAAAACAAAGAATAAGGAAATGTTTAGTGCTCTTAAATCCAGTCCAAATAGCTGAAAGAAAGGCATTCCCTCAGATAATGGAGCCATTAGAAACCCTGAAGGTTCCTGCCGCCATTCCTTACAGGGGATTTCCAAAAATTTAATTCACTCTCAGCTACCACACAAAGGACAGAGAAAATAATTTTGAGACTTTCTGCCAAAGGGGTAGTTTGGCCCAGTTTCTAGCATACACCTTCCTCCCCAGAATGCGAGGTGGTGCCTCCCATTCAATCAGGCAGCTGATCCAGACCCATGTCAGCCCTCAGCTGCCTCCCCCCCCATTTCCTTGAATAAGTTTGCTAGAAAAAAATAGTATGTTCATGCAGTTTCAACACATTTTATTATATTTCTGTATGCATTACTCTCAAAACATATCACAAGAAATGATCAAACCACTTAAAACCTTCAAATAAAAAATCTGAAACAGTTTATGCCCACAATTGTACATATTTATAGTTAAGAAACATTCTTTATAAATATTGTTTCCTCTGTAGCAAGTTAATACCATAATTTAATTACAAATGGATAAATATGGTAACGGTTATTTACAGAAGGAAGGGTGTTATTACGGAAAAAACTAACGGCACGACGTTTATTCCCCCCCCCCACCAAAATCTTTCATACAGGAACTAACAAATTGAACTTGCAAACGCACTAAAACATCACATGTAAACCCAGCTAACAGAAAAATACATTCACAAGCGTTGGTGGTGGTGATGTGTGAGTGCTGTGGATCAGCATGTTGAAGAAACAGAAGGGAGACTTTGGCACGGCTTGTTTTTTCCAGTCTATAGTTGCATGAAGTTTACAATCAAGTTGCCTCATAAAAAGGAACACAATATTCAATACCACAATACAAAATAAACCATTTTCTTCCACATTACTTAAAAAGAAACCGGGGAAACTAAAAAGAGAAAAGAAAAAGCCCATCACTTGGGGAAGGGAAGGGAAGAAAGGCAGGAGGAACGCAATCCAGAGAATTACAAATGGACAAACTTCTATACACCAAGAAGCCATTAAAACCACGTCGGAGAAGGAAGGAGGAGTCCGCTATGTACAGTTTGTCAGAAGCCTGGGAAAGGGGCGGGAAGGAAAGCGCGCATGGGGGAAGGCATGGAGGGTTTGGTTCAATTTTTTTATGGTTTTTTTTATTTCTTATTTTATATTTTTAGCTTCAGAGACTCCGGAAGGGATCTTTTTGCTTTTCATGCCTAGATTAGATTTAGAAAAAAAAAAAAAAAACTTTAAAAAATCCTTCTGCTGGTAAAATCGTTTCCATCATCATAAAAATCAGATTCGTAATTTTAACAACACGGTCACAGGGTGCCCTGGGCGATCGCCACCGGAGGGCTGCCGCGCCAGGGCGGGGACCGGGAGAGAGAGAGAGGCCCCGGCCTCTCACACGTACCATTCATTGAAGTTGGAGGAGAGGCCGCTGTGGCCTCCGGCCGTCCCGCTGCCCCCGCCAGAGCCGCCGCCGCCGCCGCCCCCGCCCGCCCCGCCGCCTCCCCCGCCGCCGCCACCGCCTCCAC